>NW_027520378.1:0-95255 GCF_051991245.1 Festucalex cinctus
TAAAAAGGTGATTATGGCTGTCAAACCTAAACCAAACGTTGTGCACTCAAATCTTTTGCTGTATTTAGTTTATTTTGGCATCCGGATGATGATTCTAGCATGAAATTGCTTGGGCACCTGTTAATTTTTAAGATTTTGACACATTCAGCTCAAATGTACACAATTGCTGATTATGGCTGTCAAATCTTAACCAAACGTTGTGCACTCAAATCTTTTGCTGTATTTAGTTTATTTTGGCATCCGGATGATGATTCTAGCATGAAATTGCTTGGGCACCTGTTAATTTTTAAGATTTTGACACATTCAGCTCAAATGTACACAATTGCTGATTATGGCTGTCAAATCTAAACCAAACGTTGTGCACTCAAATCTTTTGCTGTATTTAGTTTATTTTGGCATCCGGATGATGATTCTAGCATGAAATTGCTTGGGCACCTGTTAATTTTTAAGATTTTGACACATTCAGCTCAAATGTACAATCATGCGCTAAAAACGCATTTAAAGCAATAAAAAGGTGATTATGGCTGTCAAACCTAAACCAAACGTTGTGCACTCAAATCTTTTGCTGTATTTAGTTTATTTTGGCATCCGGATGATGATTCTAGCATGAAATTGCTTGGGCACCTGTTAATTTTTAAGATTTTGACACATTCAGCTCAAATGTACACAATTGCTGATTATGGCTGTCAAATCTAAACCAAACGTTGTGCACTCAAATCTTTTGCTGTATTTAGTTTATTTTGGCATCCGGATGATGATTCTAGCATGAAATTGCTTGGGCACCTGTTAATTTTTAAGATTTTGACACATTCAGCTCAAATGTACAATCATGCGCTAAAAACGCATTTAAAGCAATAAAAAGGTGATTATGGCTATCAAACCTAAACCAAACGTTGTGCACTCAAATCTTTTGCTGTATTTAGTTTATTTTGGCATCCGGATGATGATTCTAGCATGAAATTGCTTGGGCACCTGTTAATTTTTAAGATTTTGACACATTCAGCTCAAATGTACAATCATGCGCTAAAAACGCATTTAAAGCAATAAAAAGGTGATTATGGCTGTCAAACCTAAACCAAACGTTGTGCACTCAAATCTTTTGCTGTATTTAGTTTATTTTGGCATCCGGATGATGATTCTAGCATGAAATTGCTTGGGCACCTGTTAATTTTTAAGATTTTGACACATTCAGCTCAAATGTACACAATTGCTGATTATGGCTGTCAAATCTAAACCAAACGTTGTGCACTCAAATCTTTTGCTGTATTTAGTTTATTTTGGCATCCGGATGATGATTCTAGCATGAAATTGCTTGGGCACCTGTTAATTTTTAAGATTTTGACACATTCAGCTCAAATGTACACAATTGCTGATTATGGCTGTCAAACCTAAACCAAACGTTGTGCACTAAAATCTTTTGCTGTATTTAGTTTATTTTGGCATCCGGATGATGATTCTAGCATGAAATTGCTTGGGCACCTGTTAATTTTTAAGATTTTGACACATTCAGCTCAAATGTACACAATTGCTGATTATGGCTGTCAAATCTAAACCAAACGTTGTGCACTCAAATCTTTTGCTGTATTTAGTTTATTTTGGCATCCGGATGATGATTCTAGCATGAAATTGCTTGGGCACCTTTTAATTTTTAAGATTTTGACACATTCAGCTCAAATGTACAATCATGCGCTAAAAACGCATTTAAAGCAATAAAAAGGTGATTATGGCTGTCAAACCTAAACCAAACGTTGTGCACTCAAATCTTTTGCTGTATTTAGTTTATTTTGGCATCCGGATGATGATTCTAGCATGAAATTGCTTGGGCACCTGTTAATTTTTTAAGATTTTGACACATTCAGCTCAAATGTACACAATTGCTGATTATGGCTGTCAAATCTAAACCAAACGTTGTGCACTCAAATCTTTTGCTGTATTTAGTTTATTTTGGCATCCGGATGATGATTCTAGCATGAAATTGCTTGGGCACCTGTTAATTTTTAAGATTTTGACACATTCAGCTCAAATGTACAATCATGCGCTACAAACGCATTTAAAGAAATAAAAAGGTGATTATGGCTGTCAAACCTAAACCAAACGTTGTGCACTCAAATCTTTTGCTATATTTAGTTTATTTTGGCATCCGGATGATGATTCTAGCATGAAATTGCTTGGGCACCTGTTAATTTTTAAGATTTTGACACATTCAGCTCAAATGTACACAATTGCTGATTATGGCTGTCAAATCTAAACCAAACGTTGTGCACTCAAATCTTTTGCTGTATTTAGTTTATTTTGGCATCCGGATGATGATTCTAGCATGAAATTGCTTGGGCACCTGTTAATTTTTAAGATTTTGACACATTCAGCTCAAATGTACAATCATGCGCTAAAAACGCATTTAAAGCAATAAAAAGGTGATTATGGCTGTCAAACCTAAACCAAACGTTGTGCACTCAAATCTTTTGCTATATTTAGTTTATTTTGGCATCCGGATGATGATTCTAGCATGAAATTGCTTGGGCACCTGTTAATTTTTAAGATTTTGACACATTCAGCTCAAATGTACACAATTGCTGATTATGGCTGTCAAATCTAAACCAAACGTTGTGCACTCAAATCTTTTGCTGTATTTAGTTTATTTTGGCATCCGGATGATGATTCTAGCATGAAATTGCTTGGGCACCTGTTAATTTTTAAGATTTTGACACATTCAGCTCAAATGTACAATCATGCGCTAAAAACGCATTTAAAGCAATAAAAAGGTGATTATGGCTGTCAAACCTAAACCAAACGTTGTGCACTCAAATCTTTTGCTGTATTTAGTTTATTTTGGCATCCGGATGATGATTCTAGCATGAAATTGCTTGGGCACCTGTTAATTTTTAAGATTTTGACACATTCAGCTCAAATGTACACAATTGCTGATTATGGCTGTCAAATCTTAACCAAACGTTGTGCACTCAAATCTTTTGCTGTATTTAGTTTATTTTGGCATCCGGATGATGATTCTAGCATGAAATTGCTTGGGCACCTGTTAATTTTTAAGATTTTGACACATTCAGCTCAAATGTACACAATTGCTGATTATGGCTGTCAAATCTAAACCAAACGTTGTGCACTCAAATCTTTTGCTGTATTTAGTTTATTTTGGCATCCGGATGATGATTCTAGCATGAAATTGCTTGGGCACCTGTTAATTTTTAAGATTTTGACACATTCAGCTCAATGTACAATCATTGCGTGAAAGCATTTAAAGCAATAAAAAGTGATTATGGCTTCGCATTTTTTCGCATGGTTTGATTTTTTTAGGTCTTTTGCTGTATTTAGTTTACTTTTGGCATGGATAGATTTGAGTTATGCATGTTGTTGGGCACATGTTAATTTTTAAGATTTTGACACATTCAGCTCAAATGTACACAATTGCTGATTATGGCTGTCAAATCTAAACCAAACGTTGTGCACTCAAATCTTTTGCTGTATTTAGTTTATTTTGGCATCCGGATGATGATTCTAGCATGAAATTGCTTGGGCACCTGTTAATTTTTAAGATTTTGACACATTCAGCTCAAATGTACAATCATGCGCTAAAAACGCATTTAAAGCAATAAAAAGGTGATTATGGCTATCAAACCTAAACCAAACGTTGTGCACTCAAATCTTTTGCTGTATTTAGTTTATTTTGGCATCCGGATGATGATTCTAGCATGAAATTGCTTGGGCACCTGTTAATTTTTAAGATTTTGACACATTCAGCTCAAATGTACACAATTGCTGATTATGGCTGTCAAATCTAAACCAAACGTTGTGCACTCAAATCTTTTGCTGTATTTAGTTTATTTTGGCATCCGGATGATGATTCTAGCATGAAATTGCTTGGGCACCTGTTAATTTTTAAGATTTTGACACATTCAGCTCAAATGTACAATCATGCGCTAAAAACGCATTTAAAGCAATAAAAAGGTGATTATGGCTGTCAAACCTAAACCAAACGTTGTGCACTCAAATCTTTTGCTGTATTTAGTTTATTTTGGCATCCGGATGATGATTCTAGCATGAAATTGCTTGGGCACCTGTTAATTTTTAAGATTTTGACACATTCAGCTCAAATGTACACAATTGCTGATTATGGCTGTCAAATCTAAACCAAACGTTGTGCACTCAAATCTTTTGCTGTATTTAGTTTATTTTGGCATCCGGATGATGATTCTAGCATGAAATTGCTTGGGCACCTGTTAATTTTTAAGATTTTGACACATTCAGCTCAAATGTACAATCATGCGCTAAAAACGCATTTAAAGCAATAAAAAGGTGATTATGGCTGTCAAACCTAAACCAAACGTTGTGCACTCAAATCTTTTGCTGTATTTAGTTTATTTTGGCATCCGGATGATGATTCTAGCATGAAATTGCTTGGGCACCTGTTAATTTTTAAGATTTTGACACATTCAGCTCAAATGTACACAATTGCTGATTATGGCTGTCAAATCTAAACCAAACGTTGTGCACTCAAATCTTTTGCTGTATTTAGTTTATTTTGGCATCCGGATGATGATTCTAGCATGAAATTGCTTGGGCACCTGTTAATTTTTAAGATTTTGACACATTCAGCTCAAATGTACAATCATGCGCTAAAAACGCATTTAAAGCAATAAAAAGGTGATTATGGCTGTCAAACCTAAACCAAACGTTGTGCACTAAAATCTTTTGCTGTATTTAGTTTATTTTGGCATCCGGATGATGATTCTAGCATGAAATTGCTTGGGCACCTTTTAATTTTTAAGATTTTGACACATTCAGCTCAAATGTACAATCATGCGCTAAAAACGCATTTAAAGCAATAAAAAGGTGATTATGGCTGTCAAACCTAAACCAAACGTTGTGCACTCAAATCTTTTGCTGTATTTAGTTTATTTTGGCATCCGGATGATGATTCTAGCATGAAATTGCTTGGGCACCTGTTAATTTTTAAGATTTTGACACATTCAGCTCAAATGTACACAATTGCTGATTATGGCTGTCAAATCTAAACCAAACGTTGTGCACTCAAATCTTTTGCTGTATTTAGTTTATTTTGGCATCCGGATGATGATTCTAGCATGAAATTGCTTGGGCACCTGTTAATTTTTAAGATTTTGACACATTCAGCTCAAATGTACAATCATGCGCTACAAACGCATTTAAAGAAATAAAAAGGTGATTATGGCTGTCAAACCTAAACCAAACGTTGTGCACTCAAATCTTTTGCTATATTTAGTTTATTTTGGCATCCGGATGATGATTCTAGCATGAAATTGCTTGGGCACCTGTTAATTTTTAAGATTTTGACACATTCAGCTCAAATGTACACAATTGCTGATTATGGCTGTCAAATCTAAACCAAACGTTGTGCACTCAAATCTTTTGCTGTATTTAGTTTATTTTGGCATCCGGATGATGATTCTAGCATGAAATTGCTTGGGCACCTGTTAATTTTTAAGATTTTGACACATTCAGCTCAAATGTACAATCATGCGCTAAAAACGCATTTAAAGCAATAAAAAGGTGATTATGGCTGTCAAACCTAAACCAAACGTTGTGCACTCAAATCTTTTGCTGTATTTAGTTTATTTTGGCATCCGGATGATGATTCTAGCATGAAATTGCTTGGGCACCTGTTAATTTTTAAGATTTTGACACATTCAGCTCAAATGTACACAATTGCTGATTATGGCTGTCAAATCTTAACCAAACGTTGTGCACTCAAATCTTTTGCTGTATTTAGTTTATTTTGGCATCCGGATGATGATTCTAGCATGAAATTGCTTGGGCACCTGTTAATTTTTAAGATTTTGACACATTCAGCTCAAATGTACACAATTGCTGATTATGGCTGTCAAATCTAAACCAAACGTTGTGCACTCAAATCTTTTGCTGTATTTAGTTTATTTTGGCATCCGGATGATGATTCTAGCATGAAATTGCTTGGGCACCTGTTAATTTTTAAGATTTTGACACATTCAGCTCAAATGTACAATCATGCGCTAAAAACGCATTTAAAGCAATAAAAAGGTGATTATGGCTATCAAACCTAAACCAAACGTTGTGCACTCAAATCTTTTGCTGTATTTAGTTTATTTTGGCATCCGGATGATGATTCTAGCATGAAATTGCTTGGGCACCTGTTAATTTTTAAGATTTTGACACATTCAGCTCAAATGTGCACAATTGCTGATTATGGCTGTCAAATCTAAACCAAACGTTGTGCACTCAAATCTTTTGCTGTATTTAGTTTATTTTGGCATCCGGATGATGATTCTAGCATGAAATTGCTTGGGCACCTGTTAATTTTTAAGATTTTGACACATTCAGCTCAAATGTACAATCATGCGCTAAAAACGCATTTAAAGCAATAAAAAGGTGATTATGGCTGTCAAACCTAAACCAAACGTTGTGCACTCAAATCTTTTGCTGTATTTAGTTTATTTTGGCATCCGGATGATGATTCTAGCATGAAATTGCTTGGGCACCTGTTAATTTTTAAGATTTTGACACATTCAGCTCAAATGTACACAATTGCTGATTATGGCTGTCAAATCTAAACCAAACGTTGTGCACTCAAATCTTTTGCTGTATTTAGTTTATTTTGGCATCCGGATGATGATTCTAGCATGAAATTGCTTGGGCACCTGTTAATTTTTAAGATTTTGACACATTCAGCTCAAATGTACAATCATGCGCTAAAAACGCATTTAAAGCAATAAAAAGATGATTATGGCTGTCAAACCTAAACCAAACGTTGTGCACTCAAATCTTTTGCTGTATTTAGTTTATTTTGGCATCCGGATGATGATTCTAGCATGAAATTGCTTGGGCACCTGTTAATTTTTAAGATTTTGACACATTCAGCTCAAATGTACAATCATGCGCTAAAAACGCATTTAAAGCAATAAAAAGGTGATTATGGCTGTCAAACCTAAACCAAACGTTGTGCACTCAAATCTTTTGCTGTATTTAGTTTATTTTGGCATCCGGATGATGATTCTAGCATGAAATTGCTTGGGCACCTGTTAATTTTTAAGATTTTGACACATTCAGCTCAAATGTACACAATTGCTGATTATGGCTGTCAAATCTAAACCAAACGTTGTGCACTCAAATCTTTTGCTGTATTTAGTTTATTTTGGCATCCGGATGATGATTCTAGCATGAAATTGCTTGGGCACCTGTTAATTTTTAAGATTTTGACACATTCAGCTCAAATGTACAATCATGCGCTAAAAACGCATTTAAAGCAATAAAAAGGTGATTATGGCTGTCAAACCTAAACCAAACGTTGTGCACTCAAATCTTTTGCTGTATTTAGTTTATTTTGGCATCCGGATGATGATTCTAGCATGAAATTGCTTGGGCACCTGTTAATTTTTAAGATTTTGACACATTCAGCTCAAATGTACACAATTGCTGATTATGGCTGTCAAATCTTAACCAAACGTTGTGCACTCAAATCTTTTGCTGTATTTAGTTTATTTTGGCATCCGGATGATGATTCTAGCATGAAATTGCTTGGGCACCTGTTAATTTTTAAGATTTTGACACATTCAGCTCAAATGTACACAATTGCTGATTATGGCTGTCAAATCTAAACCAAACGTTGTGCACTCAAATCTTTTGCTGTATTTAGTTTATTTTGGCATCCGGATGATGATTCTAGCATGAAATTGCTTGGGCACCTGTTAATTTTTAAGATTTTGACACATTCAGCTCAAATGTACAATCATGCGCTAAAAACGCATTTAAAGCAATAAAAAGGTGATTATGGCTGTCAAACCTAAACCAAACGTTGTGCACTCAAATCTTTTGCTGTATTTAGTTTATTTTGGCATCCGGATGATGATTCTAGCATGAAATTGCTTGGGCACCTGTTAATTTTTAAGATTTTGACACATTCAGCTCAAATGTACACAATTGCTGATTATGGCTGTCAAATCTAAACCAAACGTTGTGCACTCAAATCTTTTGCTGTATTTAGTTTATTTTGGCATCCGGATGATGATTCTAGCATGAAATTGCTTGGGCACCTGTTAATTTTTAAGATTTTGACACATTCAGCTCAAATGTACAATCATGCGCTAAAAACGCATTTAAAGCAATAAAAAGGTGATTATGGCTGTCAAACCTAAACCAAACGTTGTGCACTCAAATCTTTTGCTGTATTTAGTTTATTTTGGCATCCGGATGATGATTCTAGCATGAAATTGCTTGGGCACCTGTTAATTTTTAAGATTTTGACACATTCAGCTCAAATGTACACAATTGCTGATTATGGCTGTCAAATCTAAACCAAACGTTGTGCACTCAAATCTTTTGCTGTATTTAGTTTATTTTGGCATCCGGATGATGATTCTAGCATGAAATTGCTTGGGCACCTGTTAATTTTTAAGATTTTGACACATTCAGCTCAAATGTACACAATTGCTGATTATGGCTGTCAAATCTAAACCAAACGTTGTGCACTCAAATCTTTTGCTGTATTTAGTTTATTTTGGCATCCGGATGATGATTCTAGCATGAAATTGCTTGGGCACCTTTTAATTTTTAAGATTTTGACACATTCAGCTCAAATGTACAATCATGCGCTAAAAACGCATTTAATGCAATAAAAAGGTGATTATGGCTGTCAAACCTAAACCAAACGTTGTGCACTCAAATCTTTTGCTGTATTTAGTTTATTTTGGCATCCGGATGATGATTCTAGCATGAAATTGCTTGGGCACCTGTTAATTTTTAAGATTTTGACACATTCAGCTCAAATGTACACAATTGCTGATTATGGCTGTCAAATCTAAACCAAACGTTGTGCACTCAAATCTTTTGCTGTATTTAGTTTATTTTGGCATCCGGATGATGATTCTAGCGTGAAATTGCTTGGGCACCTGTTAATTTTTAAGATTTTGACACATTCAGCTCAAATGTACAATCATGCGCTAAAAACGCATTTAAAGCAATAAAAAGGTGATTATGGCTGTCAAACCTAAACCAAACGTTGTGCACTCAAATCTTTTGCTGTATTTAGTTTATTTTGGCATCCGGATGATGATTCTAGCATGAAATTGCTTGGGCACCTGTTAATTTTTAAGATTTTGACACATTCAGCTCAAATGTACACAATTGCTGATTATGGCTGTCAAATCTTAACCAAACGTTGTGCACTCAAATCTTTTGCTGTATTTAGTTTATTTTGGCATCCGGATGATGATTCTAGCATGAAATTGCTTGGGCACCTGTTAATTTTTAAGATTTTGACACATTCAGCTCAAATGTACACAATTGCTGATTATGGCTGTCAAATCTAAACCAAACGTTGTGCACTCAAATCTTTTGCTGTATTTAGTTTATTTTGGCATCCGGATGATGATTCTAGCATGAAATTGCTTGGGCACCTGTTAATTTTTAAGATTTTGACACATTCAGCTCAAATGTACAATCATGCGCTAAAAACGCATTTAAAGCAATAAAAAGGTGATTATGGCTGTCAAACCTAAACCAAACGTTGTGCACTCAAATCTTTTGCTGTATTTAGTTTATTTTGGCATCCGGATGATGATTCTAGCATGAAATTGCTTGGGCACCTGTTAATTTTTAAGATTTTGACACATTCAGCTCAAATGTACACAATTGCTGATTATGGCTGTCAAATCTAAACCAAACGTTGTGCACTCAAATCTTTTGCTGTATTTAGTTTATTTTGGCATCCGGATGATGATTCTAGCATGAAATTGCTTGGGCACCTGTTAATTTTTAAGATTTTGACACATTCAGCTCAAATGTACAATCATGCGCTAAAAACGCATTTAAAGCAATAAAAAGGTGATTATGGCTATCAAACCTAAACCAAACGTTGTGCACTCAAATCTTTTGCTGTATTTAGTTTATTTTGGCATCCGGATGATGATTCTAGCATGAAATTGCTTGGGCACCTGTTAATTTTTAAGATTTTGACACATTCAGCTCAAATGTACAATCATGCGCTAAAAACGCATTTAAAGCAATAAAAAGGTGATTATGGCTGTCAAACCTAAACCAAACGTTGTGCACTCAAATCTTTTGCTGTATTTAGTTTATTTTGGCATCCGGATGATGATTCTAGCATGAAATTGCTTGGGCACCTGTTAATTTTTAAGATTTTGACACATTCAGCTCAAATGTACACAATTGCTGATTATGGCTGTCAAATCTAAACCAAACGTTGTGCACTCAAATCTTTTGCTGTATTTAGTTTATTTTGGCATCCGGATGATGATTCTAGCATGAAATTGCTTGGGCACCTGTTAATTTTTAAGATTTTGACACATTCAGCTCAAATGTACACAATTGCTGATTATGGCTGTCAAACCTAAACCAAACGTTGTGCACTAAAATCTTTTGCTGTATTTAGTTTATTTTGGCATCCGGATGATGATTCTAGCATGAAATTGCTTGGGCACCTGTTAATTTTTAAGATTTTGACACATTCAGCTCAAATGTACACAATTGCTGATTATGGCTGTCAAATCTAAACCAAACGTTGTGCACTCAAATCTTTTGCTGTATTTAGTTTATTTTGGCATCCGGATGATGATTCTAGCATGAAATTGCTTGGGCACCTTTTAATTTTTAAGATTTTGACACATTCAGCTCAAATGTACAATCATGCGCTAAAAACGCATTTAAAGCAATAAAAAGGTGATTATGGCTGTCAAACCTAAACCAAACGTTGTGCACTCAAATCTTTTGCTGTATTTAGTTTATTTTGGCATCCGGATGATGATTCTAGTGTAACACAGGATCTTCGTGAAGACAAGTGTTTGTGGATCGCTCCAAATGGAGGTCGTGGAAAGAACCAGTCGGAGAGGGAATAGCTCCAGCTTTCACTTTATTTCCTCGTCTCGTTCTAATTCAACTTCCCTCACAATCGTTCCCCCTCCTTTTTTCTCTCCCTGTATCCTTCCGCGCCACACGCTCATCTCCCACAATGTAGTTCCGGTCCCCCAAAATCAAAACAAAATAGACCCCAACAAATACATATAATAATATGAAAATAAATCCTCTTACATATTTCCTTCTCTTCAAAATGAAATGTCCACATTTCGTCTGGAACATATCAACAGACAAAATTAACAAAATTGAACCAAATTCAATCATCATTGTACAAACATAAGACCCCTAAAAAAACTACACACCATTAGGAAGTGGTACACATATCCCATAAACAATTAACACAGGCATGTGCCATCATTTTTTTTTTTTTTTTTTTTTTTGGTAAACACATTTAGCATAAACACCTCATGCAAGAAGGCGCTGTGGCCTTCGAATAATACGGCCACTCCTGGTCATAGATGGCCCTGAAGGGTCACCTAGAGGACGCAATCCTGGCTTATGGGAGACGCGGCCTGTTAGTCTCCTCTGTGCCGGCACAGAAGGCCTAGCGGGCCCTGACAGTTGAGTCAACCCACTATCACCAAAACGAATAGGAAGAGAACCGGACAATGCCGTGTAACTCGGCGTACGGTCCCTGGCAGGAAAAGACACAGTTTTTGGTAATATTGTGCCCCGGAAAGGTTTCAAACGATCATAGTGAATAGTTTTTCGTGCGGCCTGAGTATCTTTAACATCCAACAGCTGGTACAAGAGACCATCCTCATCAACAGAAATGACCTTAAAAGGCCCGGTCCAGTTTGGACATAGCTTCTGTCGTTGTGTGGTAGGATCATCAATCCACACCAAATCCCCACAACCATAAGGCTTGAAATTAACCTGTTGGTTATAGTAGTATTCACGTTTTAGTTCTTGTTCCTCACGAAACCTGTGAACTGTCTCAAATGCCAAGCTCATGCGTGACACTAGTTCTGACCCATAGTTTTGTGGGGTGTCCAATTCTCTGGGCGGGGCCACTTGGACCTCTGCAGGTAGCCTTGGCTCTCTGCCATGAGCAAGAAAATAGGGTGAATACCCCGTGCTTGAGTGTGGGGTGGCATTAAAAGATAGAACCACAGCAGGTAGGTAATAGTCCCATTCACCCCCATGATCCTGAATCAATTTAGCCAATTGTCCTTTCAATGTCCGATTGAATCTTTCCACCATACCATTCCCTCGTGGGTGATATGGCGATGTCCTTTTCTTTTTAATGTTTAGTCGTTGACATATAGTTTGTACCACCTCTGATTCATATTCATCTGAAAACAGTTCTTCAGGAACACCATGGTCAGGGATGTATCGCTCACAAAATAACTGGGCCACTGTCGCCGCTTTTTGGTCCGTCATGGGGTAGACGTTTACATACTTAGTAAAATGATCTTGTATTACCAGTACATATCTATTGCCCGCAGTCGTAATCGGAAGTTCAGTTATGTCTGTACACACAAACTGAAACGGTCTGTCAGACTGGATTGAATGTAAAGGCGCTTTGCGTTGTGGCACCGGTTTCCTGAAGGCTTCACATGACTCGCACAGGTTACAAAAGTTTTCAAGGTCGGATCTCATTCCTGGCCAATAGCACATGTTCAATGCTCGCTTAACAGTGCGCTCAGCACTGTAATGACCAGAACACGGATTGCCATGAAGAAAATGCATCGTCTCTGTAACAAGTGAGGCTGGTATTACCACCTGATAATAGTCCAGTTTCCCCGGGACACTGCGACCTGTGCGACAGAGTACATCATCACATAGCACTAACTTGGGAAACTGCCACCAAAGTTTTCTCTGAACCCGACCTTTAACCTGTCTCAGATAAGGGCGTTTTTGATTTTTCACCCAGGCATATACCTCAGCGAGCACGGTATCAGAAAGTTGTGCGGAAATTATGTCATCAGTCTGAACAGACAATGTCGGCAGTAACATAGTGTTCAACCGTTCAGTGTTGCAGTCAACAAAACATACCTGAGATGAGGCACTGTTGTCAACAGAAGGTTGTCCAACTGAGCCTAACAAGTCTGAAGTGGGGGCCACCACTTCAGCATCATCAGGGAAGGGATGACATTCCACTGAGCGGGAAGTTGTCCTCTCAGTGGATTCCGGTGCCACCATAGGAATCCGTGACATTGCATCAGCATTCGTATGTTTCTTTCCTTCTTTGTGCGTAATTCTCCATTGATAGGGATCCAGTTCCAACGCCCAACGGCCTCGGCGTCCCGTGGGGTCATGCGTCAGATCCATTTTTCTTAAACTGAGCAGAGGACGATGATCAGTAACAATAGTGAATGGATTACAGTTCAAATAGTGTCTGAAGTGTCTAATTGACCAAACAATAGCATATAATTCTTTGTCATAGGTAGACCACTTTCTCTCAGTCTTTGAAAGAACATGACTTGCGTAAGCCACCACCCTTTCAAGCCCGTTTTGAACCTGAGAGAGTACTGAGCCAATTGCAAAATTGGAGGCATCCGTACTCAAAATAAATGGTTGGTCAAAATTAGGGAAGGCCATTATTGGTGCGGAAGTAAGTGCATCTTTCAATGTCTGAAAAGCCACACAACATTCATCAGTCCACTGGAAAAGTACTTGTTTTTGTGTGAGTCTATGCAGAGGCTGTGCCACGAACGCATATTTATGTACAAAACGTCTATAATATGAGCACAAACCCAAAAATGCGCGTACCTCGGTTGGTGAACGTGGCACAGGCCAGTCACGGATGCGTGCACTGTTGACAGGGTCCAACGTGAGCCCGTCACGGGATACAATGTGTCCCATATATTTCACACTCGTTTTGCAAAAATCACATTTTCTGGGGTTTAGTTTCAAACCTGCTTCTCTAAAACGCCCAAGAATGTCTTTGAGATTATGCAAGTGCTCTTCAAAGCTTTTACCCATGCAAATAATGTCATCTAAATAAATGACACAGGTCGTCCAGTGAAGTCCCCTCAACACAAGTTCCATGAGTCTCTGAAATGTTGGTGGAGAGTTTTTTTAAGCCCATGGGCATTACTTTAAATTGGTAAAGACCATCACCTGTTGTGAACGTGGTTTTGTGTCTATCCGCAGGATCCATTTTCACCTGCCAATACCCGCTTGACATATCCATTGTTGAGAAAAATTGAGAACCCGACAATGCGTCCAAACTATCGTCCACCCTTGGTAAGGGATGTGCGTCAGTAACAGTAACAGAGTTTAGTTTCCGAAAGTCCACACAAAACCTGTACGAACCATCTTTCTTTCTCACCATCACTACTGGACTTGCCCACGGGCTCATACTGTCCTCTATCAAGTCTTGTGCCTTGAGAGCGTCCACCTGACGGTGGATTTCTGCCTTCATTTTAGGAGACGTACGATAAGCTCTCTGTGAAATTGGGTTGTCACAAGTTGTAGTTATTCTGTGTGTAACTAGGTCCGTCCTGCCAAAGTCATGTGGGTGTTGACTAAACACATCGGCAAAAGAGGTCAAAGTTTCTGTCAATTGATTTTTCTGAATCTGCGTCAGTTCTAAGTCTTTCACATCTGGAAGGATGACTGGCTCAGCACCGTTAGGCACCTCAATATTCATATTACCAATGGAACAGTCAATAGTAGTGTATTCACCTTGGCCATCCTCAGAGATAGCATGAAAACGTCCTATCTGTGTACCACCATGTAACATGACCTCCTCATGAGAAAGATTTGCCACCCGAATGCAAATAGAGCCTTGTTCTACATTAGCCACAGTCCATGCAAAACCCGTATTAGATTGATCTGTGTAATGTGGTTCAAACACACCTGCATAGCTGTTGGGTTTCAGTCCCTTTTGAGGTGCCACAATAGTTGCTGCGATGACCATTTCAGACAGAGCGGGAATTGGGACTGTGGATGACACAGAAACAGCAGCCAAGCATGGAACATATCGACGTGGACTAACCAGTGGTACTGTTGTTCCCTCGACATCCAATACCATGTTCCGTGTGTCCACGGTGATACCATTGGCAACTAGGAAATCCCAACCCAATATAACAGGTTTGGTACAGTTCCTGACAACTTGAAGCGGGTGTACCATTGGCTTGTGTGCAATACTCAGGTTAACTGAAATAGAGCCTACAGAGTCTAGAGGATCACCTGTGACCCCAGTGAGAGGAATAAATTGCTTCACAATTGGCTTTCTCTGTAAAGCATGTGTACTCATTCTGAAATCCTCACTAATGACCGAAATGTCAGCCCCCGTGTCAACAAATGCATGTACCACTGTGTCTTCAACAATAATTGAGACATATCTCCTCTCATTATCAGTCAACAATGTACTGTCACTTACAGGTGTGTCAGATGATGTGTCCAAGTCTTTTTGGGCCTGGGAGCAAGTAGTTGACAACTGGCCCTCATCGTCAACTACTCGTAGTTTCCCTGATCCGTCTGAGGACGTGAAGGAGACTGGAAACGTACACGTCCAGCTGGACTCGGAGATCGTTGATGATGTCCCCCGGCGTATCGATCAGGAGAGCGGCCACGATCCGTGTAGCTCCTCCGTGAAGGACTGTAGCCTCTCCTATTGCGTTGCGATGATTCCGATTGAGTGCGTGGACCTTGTTGGTTGTACACCTCCTCATCACGTCGGGAGGTCCGGTACGCACTGCGACTAGTTGAGTTTCTTTCGTAGGATGAATCTCTGCGACGAGGTGGTGATCCGTAGTATCGTTCTGCAGGATAGCGATCACGTCGTAGTCCCTCAGGTGTGAAACTCCTGTGACGAAATCCATAGCCAGCGCCACCACGGCATTGTGAATCCTGCCCTTGCTGGCTAACTGTCAATTGTAGTCGTTCCACCTTGTCTGATAATGCCTCAATGGTCTTTAACATCTTCTTCATGTCATCTGCATTAGCTGAGTGGACACCCAGGGGAGCAGCCATGGGAAGAGGAGGTGTCACGATAGGCGACACTGCAGGATAAGTGGGTGCTGCAGGAAAAGGCCCCTGAGCAGCAAACACTCTGCTTGCTTGATGGGCAGTCTCAATTTGTACCGCAAACTTCAGAGCCTCTTCAAGTGTTTTCACACCTTGTTCGTGGCATCGTAGTTGCAGATATGGATCAAGTCCAGCAATGAAGCGGCGAAATTTCTCTCCACTTTTAGCGTCATCACCATATGTCGGGAAAGCTTCTTCAACCAAGCGGCTGATCTCTGCAGCAAACACAGGAAGAGCCTCACCAGGAAGACGGCCACGTGCATTAATGTAACTTTGAAATGTTGATAAATAGGCAGCTCGTCCAAAAACAGCCTTCAGTTTCTCTTTAGTGATTGTATAGTCGCTCTTGTCTTCATCAGATAGACTGTCCCAGTAACTGAATGCGGCCCCACCCAAGCATGTAGGTAACAGCTTTGCTAAACTGTCCTCGTCAGCCTCAGAGTGAGCACCAACAGTCACCTCAAAGTGTCTGCACCATCTCACCATCAAATGTACAATCATGCGCTAAAAACGCATTTAAAGCAATAAAAAGGTGATTATGGCTATCAAACCTAAACCAAACGTTGTGCACTCAAATCTTTTGCTGTATTTAGTTTATTTTGGCATCCGGATGATGATTCTAGCATGAAATTGCTTGGGCACCTGTTAATTTTTAAGATTTTGACACATTCAGCTCAAATGTGCACAATTGCTGATTATGGCTGTCAAATCTAAACCAAACGTTGTGCACTCAAATCTTTTGCTGTATTTAGTTTATTTTGGCATCCGGATGATGATTCTAGCATGAAATTGCTTGGGCACCTGTTAATTTTTAAGATTTTGACACATTCAGCTCAAATGTACAATCATGCGCTAAAAACGCATTTAAAGCAATAAAAAGGTGATTATGGCTGTCAAACCTAAACCAAACGTTGTGCACTCAAATCTTTTGCTGTATTTAGTTTATTTTGGCATCCGGATGATGATTCTAGCATGAAATTGCTTGGGCACCTGTTAATTTTTAAGATTTTGACACATTCAGCTCAAATGTACACAATTGCTGATTATGGCTGTCAAATCTAAACCAAACGTTGTGCACTCAAATCTTTTGCTGTATTTAGTTTATTTTGGCATCCGGATGATGATTCTAGCATGAAATTGCTTGGGCACCTGTTAATTTTTAAGATTTTGACACATTCAGCTCAAATGTACAATCATGCGCTAAAAACGCATTTAAAGCAATAAAAAGATGATTATGGCTGTCAAACCTAAACCAAACGTTGTGCACTCAAATCTTTTGCTGTATTTAGTTTATTTTGGCATCCGGATGATGATTCTAGCATGAAATTGCTTGGGCACCTGTTAATTTTTAAGATTTTGACACATTCAGCTCAAATGTACAATCATGCGCTAAAAACGCATTTAAAGCAATAAAAAGGTGATTATGGCTGTCAAACCTAAACCAAACGTTGTGCACTCAAATCTTTTGCTGTATTTAGTTTATTTTGGCATCCGGATGATGATTCTAGCATGAAATTGCTTGGGCACCTGTTAATTTTTAAGATTTTGACACATTCAGCTCAAATGTACACAATTGCTGATTATGGCTGTCAAATCTAAACCAAACGTTGTGCACTCAAATCTTTTGCTGTATTTAGTTTATTTTGGCATCCGGATGATGATTCTAGCATGAAATTGCTTGGGCACCTGTTAATTTTTAAGATTTTGACACATTCAGCTCAAATGTACAATCATGCGCTACAAACGCATTTAAAGAAATAAAAAGGTGATTATGGCTGTCAAACCTAAACCAAACGTTGTGCACTCAAATCTTTTGCTATATTTAGTTTATTTTGGCATCCGGATGATGATTCTAGCATGAAATTGCTTGGGCACCTGTTAATTTTTAAGATTTTGACACATTCAGCTCAAATGTACACAATTGCTGATTATGGCTGTCAAATCTAAACCAAACGTTGTGCACTCAAATCTTTTGCTGTATTTAGTTTATTTTGGCATCCGGATGATGATTCTAGCATGAAATTGCTTGGGCACCTGTTAATTTTTAAGATTTTGACACATTCAGCTCAAATGTACAATCATGCGCTAAAAACGCATTTAAAGCAATAAAAAGGTGATTATGGCTGTCAAACCTAAACCAAACGTTGTGCACTCAAATCTTTTGCTGTATTTAGTTTATTTTGGCATCCGGATGATGATTCTAGCATGAAATTGCTTGGGCACCTGTTAATTTTTAAGATTTTGACACATTCAGCTCAAATGTACACAATTGCTGATTATGGCTGTCAAATCTTAACCAAACGTTGTGCACTCAAATCTTTTGCTGTATTTAGTTTATTTTGGCATCCGGATGATGATTCTAGCATGAAATTGCTTGGGCACCTGTTAATTTTTAAGATTTTGACACATTCAGCTCAAATGTACACAATTGCTGATTATGGCTGTCAAATCTAAACCAAACGTTGTGCACTCAAATCTTTTGCTGTATTTAGTTTATTTTGGCATCCGGATGATGATTCTAGCATGAAATTGCTTGGGCACCTGTTAATTTTTAAGATTTTGACACATTCAGCTCAAATGTACAATCATGCGCTAAAAACGCATTTAAAGCAATAAAAAGGTGATTATGGCTGTCAAACCTAAACCAAACGTTGTGCACTCAAATCTTTTGCTGTATTTAGTTTATTTTGGCATCCGGATGATGATTCTAGCATGAAATTGCTTGGGCACCTGTTAATTTTTAAGATTTTGACACATTCAGCTCAAATGTACACAATTGCTGATTATGGCTGTCAAATCTAAACCAAACGTTGTGCACTCAAATCTTTTGCTGTATTTAGTTTATTTTGGCATCCGGATGATGATTCTAGCATGAAATTGCTTGGGCACCTGTTAATTTTTAAGATTTTGACACATTCAGCTCAAATGTACACAATTGCTGATTATGGCTGTCAAATCTAAACCAAACGTTGTGCACTCAAATCTTTTGCTGTATTTAGTTTATTTTGGCATCCGGATGATGATTCTAGCATGAAATTGCTTGGGCACCTTTTAATTTTTAAGATTTTGACACATTCAGCTCAAATGTACAATCATGCGCTAAAAACGCATTTAATGCAATAAAAAGGTGATTATGGCTGTCAAACCTAAACCAAACGTTGTGCACTCAAATCTTTTGCTGTATTTAGTTTATTTTGGCATCCGGATGATGATTCTAGCATGAAATTGCTTGGGCACCTGTTAATTTTTAAGATTTTGACACATTCAGCTCAAATGTACACAATTGCTGATTATGGCTGTCAAATCTAAACCAAACGTTGTGCACTCAAATCTTTTGCTGTATTTAGTTTATTTTGGCATCCGGATGATGATTCTAGCATGAAATTGCTTGGGCACCTGTTAATTTTTAAGATTTTGACACATTCAGCTCAAATGTACAATCATGCGCTAAAAACGCATTTAAAGCAATAAAAAGGTGATTATGGCTGTCAAACCTAAACCAAACGTTGTGCACTCAAATCTTTTGCTGTATTTAGTTTATTTTGGCATCCGGATGATGATTCTAGCATGAAATTGCTTGGGCACCTGTTAATTTTTAAGATTTTGACACATTCAGCTCAAATGTACACAATTGCTGATTATGGCTGTCAAATCTTAACCAAACGTTGTGCACTCAAATCTTTTGCTGTATTTAGTTTATTTTGGCATCCGGATGATGATTCTAGCATGAAATTGCTTGGGCACCTGTTAATTTTTAAGATTTTGACACATTCAGCTCAAATGTACACAATTGCTGATTATGGCTGTCAAATCTAAACCAAACGTTGTGCACTCAAATCTTTTGCTGTATTTAGTTTATTTTGGCATCCGGATGATGATTCTAGCATGAAATTGCTTGGGCACCTGTTAATTTTTAAGATTTTGACACATTCAGCTCAAATGTACAATCATGCGCTAAAAACGCATTTAAAGCAATAAAAAGGTGATTATGGCTGTCAAACCTAAACCAAACGTTGTGCACTCAAATCTTTTGCTGTATTTAGTTTATTTTGGCATCCGGATGATGATTCTAGCATGAAATTGCTTGGGCACCTGTTAATTTTTAAGATTTTGACACATTCAGCTCAAATGTACACAATTGCTGATTATGGCTGTCAAATCTAAACCAAACGTTGTGCACTCAAATCTTTTGCTGTATTTAGTTTATTTTGGCATCCGGATGATGATTCTAGCATGAAATTGCTTGGGCACCTGTTAATTTTTAAGATTTTGACACATTCAGCTCAAATGTACAATCATGCGCTAAAAACGCATTTAAAGCAATAAAAAGGTGATTATGGCTATCAAACCTAAACCAAACGTTGTGCACTCAAATCTTTTGCTGTATTTAGTTTATTTTGGCATCCGGATGATGATTCTAGCATGAAATTGCTTGGGCACCTGTTAATTTTTAAGATTTTGACACATTCAGCTCAAATGTACACAATTGCTGATTATGGCTGTCAAATCTAAACCAAACGTTGTGCACTCAAATCTTTTGCTGTATTTAGTTTATTTTGGCATCCGGATGATGATTCTAGCATGAAATTGCTTGGGCACCTGTTAATTTTTAAGATTTTGACACATTCAGCTCAAATGTACAATCATGCGCTAAAAACGCATTTAAAGCAATAAAAAGGTGATTATGGCTGTCAAACCTAAACCAAACGTTGTGCACTCAAATCTTTTGCTGTATTTAGTTTATTTTGGCATCCGGATGATGATTCTAGCATGAAATTGCTTGGGCACCTGTTAATTTTTAAGATTTTGACACATTCAGCTCAAATGTACACAATTGCTGATTATGGCTGTCAAATCTAAACCAAACGTTGTGCACTCAAATCTTTTGCTGTATTTAGTTTATTTTGGCATCCGGATGATGATTCTAGCATGAAATTGCTTGGGCACCTGTTAATTTTTAAGATTTTGACACATTCAGCTCAAATGTACACAATTGCTGATTATGGCTGTCAAACCTAAACCAAACGTTGTGCACTAAAATCTTTTGCTGTATTTAGTTTATTTTGGCATCCGGATGATGATTCTAGCATGAAATTGCTTGGGCACCTGTTAATTTTTAAGATTTTGACACATTCAGCTCAAATGTACACAATTGCTGATTATGGCTGTCAAATCTAAACCAAACGTTGTGCACTCAAATCTTTTGCTGTATTTAGTTTATTTTGGCATCCGGATGATGATTCTAGCATGAAATTGCTTGGGCACCTTTTAATTTTTAAGATTTTGACACATTCAGCTCAAATGTACAATCATGCGCTAAAAACGCATTTAAAGCAATAAAAAGGTGATTATGGCTGTCAAACCTAAACCAAACGTTGTGCACTCAAATCTTTTGCTGTATTTAGTTTATTTTGGCATCCGGATGATGATTCTAGTGTAACACAGGATCTTCGTGAAGACAAGTGTTTGTGGATCGCTCCAAATGGAGGTCGTGGAAAGAACCAGTCGGAGAGGGAATAGCTCCAGCTTTCACTTTATTTCCTCGTCTCGTTCTAATTCAACTTCCCTCACAATCGTTCCCCCTCCTTTTTTCTCTCCCTGTATCCTTCCGCGCCACACGCTCATCTCCCACAATGTAGTTCCGGTCCCCCAAAATCAAAACAAAATAGACCCCAACAAATACATATAATAATATGAAAATAAATCCTCTTACATATTTCCTTCTCTTCAAAATGAAATGTCCACATTTCGTCTGGAACATATCAACAGACAAAATTAACAAAATTGAACCAAATTCAATCATCATTGTACAAACATAAGACCCCTAAAAAAACTACACACCATTAGGAAGTGGTACACATATCCCATAAACAATTAACACAGGCATGTGCCATCATTTTTTTTTTTTTTTTTTTTTTTGTAAACACATTTAGCATAAACACCTCATGCAAGAAGGCGCTGTGGCCTTCGAATAATACGGCCACTCCTGGTCATAGATGGCCCTGAAGGGTCACCTAGAGGACGCAATCCTGGCTTATGGGAGACGCGGCCTGTTAGTCTCCTCTGTGCCGGCACAGAAGGCCTAGCGGGCCCTGACAGTTGAGTCAACCCACTATCACCAAAACGAATAGGAAGAGAACCGGACAATGCCGTGTAACTCGGCGTACGGTCCCTGGCAGGAAAAGACACAGTTTTTGGTAATATTGTGCCCCGGAAAGGTTTCAAACGATCATAGTGAATAGTTTTTCGTGCGGCCTGAGTATCTTTAACATCCAACAGCTGGTACAAGAGACCATCCTCATCAACAGAAATGACCTTAAAAGGCCCGGTCCAGTTTGGACATAGCTTCTGTCGTTGTGTGGTAGGATCATCAATCCACACCAAATCCCCACAACCATAAGGCTTGAAATTAACCTGTTGGTTATAGTAGTATTCACGTTTTAGTTCTTGTTCCTCACGAAACCTGTGAACTGTCTCAAATGCCAAGCTCATGCGTGACACTAGTTCTGACCCATAGTTTTGTGGGGTGTCCAATTCTCTGGGCGGGGCCACTTGGACCTCTGCAGGTAGCCTTGGCTCTCTGCCATGAGCAAGAAAATAGGGTGAATACCCCGTGCTTGAGTGTGGGGTGGCATTAAAAGATAGAACCACAGCAGGTAGGTAATAGTCCCATTCACCCCCATGATCCTGAATCAATTTAGCCAATTGTCCTTTCAATGTCCGATTGAATCTTTCCACCATACCATTCCCTCGTGGGTGATATGGCGATGTCCTTTTCTTTTTAATGTTTAGTCGTTGACATATAGTTTGTACCACCTCTGATTCATATTCATCTGAAAACAGTTCTTCAGGAACACCATGGTCAGGGATGTATCGCTCACAAAATAACTGGGCCACTGTCGCCGCTTTTTGGTCCGTCATGGGGTAGACGTTTACATACTTAGTAAAATGATCTTGTATTACCAGTACATATCTATTGCCCGCAGTCGTAATCGGAAGTTCAGTTATGTCTGTACACACAAACTGAAACGGTCTGTCAGACTGGATAGAATGTAAAGGCGCTTTGCGTTGTGGCACCGGTTTCCTGAAGGCTTCACATGACTCGCACAGGTTACAAAAGTTTTCAAGGTCGGATCTCATTCCTGGCCAATAGCACATGTTCAATGCTCGCTTAACAGTGCGCTCAGCACTGTAATGACCAGAACACGGATTGCCATGAAGAAAATGCATCGTCTCTGTAACAAGTGAGGCTGGTATTACCACCTGATAATAGTCCAGTTTCCCCGGGACACTGCGACCTGTGCGACAGAGTACATCATCACATAGCACTAACTTGGGAAACTGCCACCAAAGTTTTCTCTGAACCCGACCTTTAACCTGTCTCAGATAAGGGCGTTTTTGATTTTTCACCCAGGCATATACCTCAGCGAGCACGGTATCAGAAAGTTGTGCGGAAATTATGTCATCAGTCTGAACAGACAATGTCGGCAGTAACATAGTGTTCAACCGTTCAGTGTTGCAGTCAACAAAACATACCTGAGATGAGGCACTGTTGTCAACAGAAGGTTGTCCAACTGAGCCTAACAAGTCTGAAGTGGGGGCCACCACTTCAGCATCATCAGGGAAGGGATGACATTCCACTGAGCGGGAAGTTGTCCTCTCAGTGGATTCCGGTGCCACCATAGGAATCCGTGACATTGCATCAGCATTCGTATGTTTCTTTCCTTCTTTGTGCGTAATTCTCCATTGATAGGGATCCAGTTCCAACGCCCAACGGCCTCGGCGTCCCGTGGGGTCATGCGTCAGATCCATTTTTCTTAAACTGAGCAGAGGACGATGATCAGTAACAATAGTGAATGGATTACAGTTCAAATAGTGTCTGAAGTGTCTAATTGACCAAACAATAGCATATAATTCTTTGTCATAGGTAGACCACTTTCTCTCAGTCTTTGAAAGAACATGACTTGCGTAAGCCACCACCCTTTCAAGCCCGTTTTGAACCTGAGAGAGTACTGAGCCAATTGCAAAATTGGAGGCATCCGTACTCAAAATAAATGGTTGGTCAAAATTAGGGAAGGCCATTATTGGTGCGGAAGTAAGTGCATCTTTCAATGTCTGAAAAGCCACACAACATTCATCAGTCCACTGGAAAAGTACTTGTTTTTGTGTGAGTCTATGCAGAGGCTGTGCCACGAACGCATATTTATGTACAAAACGTCTATAATATGAGCACAAACCCAAAAATGCGCGTACCTCGGTTGGTGAACGTGGCACAGGCCAGTCACGGATGCGTGCACTGTTGACAGGGTCCAACGTGAGCCCGTCACGGGATACAATGTGTCCCATATATTTCACACTCGTTTTGCAAAAATCACATTTTCTGGGGTTTAGTTTCAAACCTGCTTCTCTAAAACGCCCAAGAATGTCTTTGAGATTATGCAAGTGCTCTTCAAAGCTTTTACCCATGCAAATAATGTCATCTAAATAAATGACACAGGTCGTCCAGTGAAGTCCCCTCAACACAAGTTCCATGAGTCTCTGAAATGTTGGTGGAGAGTTTTTTTAAGCCCATGGGCATTACTTTAAATTGGTAAAGACCATCACCTGTTGTGAACGCGGTTTTGTGTCTATCCGCAGGATCCATTTTCACCTGCCAATACCCGCTTGACATATCCATTGTTGAGAAAAATTGAGAACCCGACAATGCGTCCAAACTATCGTCCACCCTTGGTAAGGGATGTGCGTCAGTAACAGTAACAGAGTTTAGTTTCCGAAAGTCCACACAAAACCTGTACGAACCATCTTTCTTTCTCACCATCACTACTGGACTTGCCCACGGGCTCATGACTGTCCTCTATCAAGTCTTGTGCCTTGAGAGCGTCCACCTGACGGTGGATTTCTGCCTTCATTTTAGGAGACGTACGATAAGCTCTCTGTGAAATTGGGTTGTCACAAGTTGTAGTTATTCTGTGTGTAACTAGGTCCGTCCTGCCAAAGTCATGTGGGTGTTGACTAAACACATCGGCAAAAGAGGTCAAAGTTTCTGTCAATTGATTTTTCTGAATCTGCGTCAGTTCTAAGTCTTTCACATCTGGAAGGATGACTGGCTCAGCACCGTTAGGCACCTCAATATTCATATTACCAATGGAACAGTCAATAGTAGTGTATTCACCTTGGCCATCCTCAGAGATAGCATGAAAACGTCCTATCTGTGTACCACCATGTAACATGACCTCCTCATGAGAAAGATTTGCCACCCGAATGCAAATAGAGCCTTGTTCTACATTAGCCACAGTCCATGCAAAACCCGTATTAGATTGATCTGTGTAATGTGGTTCAAACACACCTGCATAGCTGTTGGGTTTCAGTCCCTTTTGAGGTGCCACAATAGTTGCTGCGATGACCATTTCAGACAGAGCGGGAATTGGGACTGTGGATGACACAGAAACAGCAGCCAAGCATGGAACATATCGACGTGGACTAACCAGTGGTACTGTTGTTCCCTCGACATCCAATACCATGTTCCGTGTGTCCACGGTGATACCATTGGCAACTAGGAAATCCCAACCCAATATAACAGGTTTGGTACAGTTCCTGACAACTTGAAGCGGGTGTACCATTGGCTTGTGTGCAATACTCAGGTTAACTGAAATAGAGCCTACAGAGTCTAGAGGATCACCTGTGACCCCAGTGAGAGGAATAAATTGCTTCACAATTGGCTTTCTCTGTAAAGCATGTGTACTCATTCTGAAATCCTCACTAATGACCGAAATGTCAGCCCCCGTGTCAACAAATGCATGTACCACTGTGTCTTCAACAATAATTGAGACATATCTCCTCTCATTATCAGTCAACAATGTACTGTCACTTACAGGTGTGTCAGATGATGTGTCCAAGTCTTTTTGGGCCTGGGAGCAAGTAGTTGACAACTGGCCCTCATCGTCAACTACTCGTAGTTTCCCTGATCCGTCTGAGGACGTGAAGGAGACTGGAAACGTACACGTCCAGCTGGACTCGGAGATCGTTGATGATGTCCCCCGGCGTATCGATCAGGAGAGCGGCCACGATCCGTGTAGCTCCTCCGTGAAGGACTGTAGCCTCTCCTATTGCGTTGCGATGATTCCGATTGAGTGCGTGGACCTTGTTGGTTGTACACCTCCTCATCACGTCGGGAGGTCCGGTACGCACTGCGACTAGTTGAGTTTCTTTCGTAGGATGAATCTCTGCGACGAGGTGGTGATCCGTAGTATCGTTCTGCAGGATAGCGATCACGTCGTAGTCCCTCAGGTGTGAAACTCCTGTGACGAAATCCATAGCCAGCGCCACCACGGCATTGTGAATCCTGCCCTTGCTGGCTAACTGTCAATTGTAGTCGTTCCACCTTGTCTGATAATGCCTCAATGGTCTTTAACATCTTCTTCATGTCATCTGCATTAGCTGAGTGGACACCCAGGGGAGCAGCCATGGGAAGAGGAGGTGTCACGATAGGCGACACTGCAGGATAAGTGGGTGCTGCAGGAAAAGGCCCCTGAGCAGCAAACACTCTGCTTGCTTGATGGGCAGTCTCAATTTGTACCGCAAACTTCAGAGCCTCTTCAAGTGTTTTCACACCTTGTTCGTGGCATCGTAGTTGCAGATATGGATCAAGTCCAGCAATGAAGCGGCGAAATTTCTCTCCACTTTTAGCGTCATCACCATATGTCGGGAAAGCTTCTTCAACCAAGCGGCTGATCTCTGCAGCAAACACAGGAAGAGCCTCACCAGGAAGACGGCCACGTGCATTAATGTAACTTTGAAATGTTGATAAATAGGCAGCTCGTCCAAAAACAGCCTTCAGTTTCTCTTTAGTGATTGTATAGTCGCTCTTGTCTTCATCAGATAGACTGTCCCAGTAACTGAATGCGGCCCCACCCAAGCATGTAGGTAACAGCTTTGCTAAACTGTCCTCGTCAGCCTCAGAGTGAGCACCAACAGTCACCTCAAAGTGTCTGCACCATCTCGAAAAATCCTCCTTACCATCCCCCATAAAAATTTGGCGGTAATGTGGGATGGCGCGGTTCTTACTCAACTGAAAGGACAGCTCGTTCCAAAAATTGTTCGCCATAGTTGAAAGTTCGTAGTGAAAAGCAGTTTGTAAATTGTCCACCTGTTAGCTGACAAGCGCGGTCCTCCTTCGTCGAAGCGAGCCTTTGTCCTCCTGTCCTCTTGTGGACAAGGTATCGGGCAACGTTCACTTTTCGTCGGCCGCCGCTAGCTTAGCACAGGCTCTCGAACGGAGCGCAAATTCAACCTCATTCACCGCTGAAAATCCACAAACCGCTGCCACCAGTGTAACACAGGATCTTCGTGAAGACAAGTGTTTGTGGATCGCTCCAAATGGAGGTCGTGGAAAGAACCAGTCGGAGAGGGAATAGCTCCAGCTTTCACTTTATTTCCTCGTCTCGTTCTAATTCAACTTCCCTCACAATCGTTCCCCCTCCTTTTTTCTCTCCCTGTATCCTTCCGCGCCACACGCTCATCTCCCACAATGTAGTTCCGGTCCCCCAAAATCAAAACAAAATAGACCCCAACAAATACATATAATAATATGAAAATAAATCCTCTTACACTAGCATGAAATTGCTTGGGCACCTGTTAATTTTTTAAGATTTTGACACATTCAGCTCAAATGTACACAATTGCTGATTATGGCTGTCAAATCTAAACCAAACGTTGTGCACTCAAATCTTTTGCTGTATTTAGTTTATTTTGGCATCCGGATGATGATTCTAGCATGAAATTGCTTGGGCACCTGTTAATTTTTAAGATTTTGACACATTCAGCTCAAATGTACAATCATGCGCTACAAACGCATTTAAAGAAATAAAAAGGTGATTATGGCTGTCAAACCTAAACCAAACGTTGTGCACTCAAATCTTTTGCTATATTTAGTTTATTTTGGCATCCGGATGATGATTCTAGCATGAAATTGCTTGGGCACCTGTTAATTTTTAAGATTTTGACACATTCAGCTCAAATGTACACAATTGCTGATTATGGCTGTCAAATCTAAACCAAACGTTGTGCACTCAAATCTTTTGCTGTATTTAGTTTATTTTGGCATCCGGATGATGATTCTAGCATGAAATTGCTTGGGCACCTGTTAATTTTTAAGATTTTGACATTCAGCTCAAATGTACAATCATGCGCTAAAAACGCATTTAAAGCAATAAAAAGGTGATTATGGCTGTCAAACCTAAACCAAACGTTGTGCACTCAAATCTTTTGCTGTATTTAGTTTATTTTGGCATCCGGATGATGATTCTAGCATGAAATTGCTTGGGCACCTGTTAATTTTTAAGATTTTGACACATTCAGCTCAAATGTACACAATTGCTGATTATGGCTGTCAAATCTTAACCAAACGTTGTGCACTCAAATCTTTTGCTGTATTTAGTTTATTTTGGCATCCGGATGATGATTCTAGCATGAAATTGCTTGGGCACCTGTTAATTTTTAAGATTTTGACACATTCAGCTCAAATGTACACAATTGCTGATTATGGCTGTCAAATCTAAACCAAACGTTGTGCACTCAAATCTTTTGCTGTATTTAGTTTATTTTGGCATCCGGATGATGATTCTAGCATGAAATTGCTTGGGCACCTGTTAATTTTTAAGATTTTGACACATTCAGCTCAAATGTACAATCATGCGCTAAAAACGCATTTAAAGCAATAAAAAGGTGATTATGGCTGTCAAACCTAAACCAAACGTTGTGCACTCAAATCTTTTGCTGTATTTAGTTTATTTTGGCATCCGGATGATGATTCTAGCATGAAATTGCTTGGGCACCTGTTAATTTTTAAGATTTTGACACATTCAGCTCAAATGTACACAATTGCTGATTATGGCTGTCAAATCTAAACCAAACGTTGTGCACTCAAATCTTTTGCTGTATTTAGTTTATTTTGGCATCCGGATGATGATTCTAGCATGAAATTGCTTGGGCACCTGTTAATTTTTAAGATTTTGACACATTCAGCTCAAATGTACACAATTGCTGATTATGGCTGT
Organism: Festucalex cinctus; assembly: GCF_051991245.1. NCBI lineage: Eukaryota > Metazoa > Chordata > Actinopteri > Syngnathiformes > Syngnathidae > Festucalex > Festucalex cinctus. The sequence goes on from NW_027520378.1 coordinate 28,932, forward strand.
CAAATCTAAACCAAACGTTGTGCACTCAAATCTTTTGCTGTATTTAGTTTATTTTGGCATCCGGATGATGATTCTAGCATGAAATTGCTTGGGCACCTTTTAATTTTTAAGATTTTGACACATTCAGCTCAAATGTACAATCATGCGCTAAAAACGCATTTAATGCAATAAAAAGGTGATTATGGCTGTCAAACCTAAACCAAACGTTGTGCACTCAAATCTTTTGCTGTATTTAGTTTATTTTGGCATCCGGATGATGATTCTAGCATGAAATTGCTTGGGCACCTGTTAATTTTTAAGATTTTGACACATTCAGCTCAAATGTACACAATTGCTGATTATGGCTGTCAAATCTAAACCAAACGTTGTGCACTCAAATCTTTTGCTGTATTTAGTTTATTTTGGCATCCGGATGATGATTCTAGCATGAAATTGCTTGGGCACCTGTTAATTTTTAAGATTTTGACACATTCAGCTCAAATGTACAATCATGCGCTAAAAACGCATTTAAAGCAATAAAAAGGTGATTATGGCTGTCAAACCTAAACCAAACGTTGTGCACTCAAATCTTTTGCTGTATTTAGTTTATTTTGGCATCCGGATGATGATTCTAGCATGAAATTGCTTGGGCACCTGTTAATTTTTAAGATTTTGACACATTCAGCTCAAATGTACACAATTGCTGATTATGGCTGTCAAATCTAAACCAAACGTTGTGCACTCAAATCTTTTGCTGTATTTAGTTTATTTTGGCATCCGGATGATGATTCTAGCATGAAATTGCTTGGGCACCTGTTAATTTTTAAGATTTTGACACATTCAGCTCAAATGTACACAATTGCTGATTATGGCTGTCAAACCTAAACCAAACGTTGTGCACTAAAATCTTTTGCTGTATTTAGTTTATTTTAGCATCCGGATGATGATTCTAGCATGAAATTGCTTGGGCACCTGTTAATTTTTAAGATTTTGACACATTCAGCTCAAATGTACACAATTGCTGATTATGGCTGTCAAATCTAAACCAAACGTTGTGCACTCAAATCTTTTGCTGTATTTAGTTTATTTTGGCATCCGGATGATGATTCTAGCATGAAATTGCTTGGGCACCTTTTAATTTTTAAGATTTTGACACATTCAGCTCAAATGTACAATCATGCGCTAAAAACGCATTTAAAGCAATAAAAAGGTGATTATGGCTGTCAAACCTAAACCAAACGTTGTGCACTCAAATCTTTTGCTGTATTTAGTTTATTTTGGCATCCGGATGATGATTCTAGCATGAAATTGCTTGGGCACCTGTTAATTTTTTAAGATTTTGACACATTCAGCTCAAATGTACACAATTGCTGATTATGGCTGTCAAATCTAAACCAAACGTTGTGCACTCAAATCTTTTGCTGTATTTAGTTTATTTTGGCATCCGGATGATGATTCTAGCATGAAATTGCTTGGGCACCTGTAAATTTTTAAGATTTTGACACATTCAGCTCAAATGTACAATCATGCGCTAAAAACGCATTTAAAGCAATAAAAAGGTGATTATGGCTATCAAACCTAAACCAAACGTTGTGCACTCAAATCTTTTGCTGTATTTAGTTTATTTTGGCATCCGGATGATGATTCTAGCATGAAATTGCTTGGGCACCTGTTAATTTTTAAGATTTTGACACATTCAGCTCAAATGTACACAATTGCTGATTATGGCTGTCAAATCTAAACCAAACGTTGTGCACTCAAATCTTTTGCTGTATTTAGTTTATTTTGGCATCCGGATGATGATTCTAGCATGAAATTGCTTGGGCACCTGTTAATTTTTAAGATTTTGACACATTCAGCTCAAATGTACAATCATGCGCTAAAAACGCATTTAAAGCAATAAAAAGGTGATTATGGCTGTCAAACCTAAACCAAACGTTGTGCACTCAAATCTTTTGCTGTATTTAGTTTATTTTGGCATCCGGATGATGATTCTAGCATGAAATTGCTTGGGCACCTGTTAATTTTTAAGATTTTGACACATTCAGCTCAAATGTACACAATTGCTGATTATGGCTGTCAAATCTAAACCAAACGTTGTGCACTCAAATCTTTTGCTGTATTTAGTTTATTTTGGCATCCGGATGATGATTCTAGCATGAAATTGCTTGGGCACCTGTTAATTTTTAAGATTTTGACACATTCAGCTCAAATGTACAATCATGCGCTAAAAACGCATTTAAAGCAATAAAAAGATGATTATGGCTGTCAAACCTAAACCAAACGTTGTGCACTCAAATCTTTTGCTGTATTTAGTTTATTTTGGCATCCGGATGATGATTCTAGCATGAAATTGCTTGGGCACCTGTTAATTTTTAAGATTTTGACACATTCAGCTCAAATGTACAATCATGCGCTAAAAACGCATTTAAAGCAATAAAAAGGTGATTATGGCTGTCAAACCTAAACCAAACGTTGTGCACTCAAATCTTTTGCTGTATTTAGTTTATTTTGGCATCCGGATGATGATTCTAGCATGAAATTGCTTGGGCACCTGTTAATTTTTAAGATTTTGACACATTCAGCTCAAATGTACACAATTGCTGATTATGGCTGTCAAATCTAAACCAAACGTTGTGCACTCAAATCTTTTGCTGTATTTAGTTTATTTTGGCATCCGGATGATGATTCTAGCATGAAATTGCTTGGGCACCTGTTAATTTTTAAGATTTTGACACATTCAGCTCAAATGTACAATCATGCGCTACAAACGCATTTAAAGAAATAAAAAGGTGATTATGGCTGTCAAACCTAAACCAAACGTTGTGCACTCAAATCTTTTGCTATATTTAGTTTATTTTGGCATCCGGATGATGATTCTAGCATGAAATTGCTTGGGCACCTGTTAATTTTTAAGATTTTGACACATTCAGCTCAAATGTACACAATTGCTGATTATGGCTGTCAAATCTAAACCAAACGTTGTGCACTCAAATCTTTTGCTGTATTTAGTTTATTTTGGCATCCGGATGATGATTCTAGCATGAAATTGCTTGGGCACCTGTTAATTTTTAAGATTTTGACACATTCAGCTCAAATGTACAATCATGCGCTAAAAACGCATTTAAAGCAATAAAAAGGTGATTATGGCTGTCAAACCTAAACCAAACGTTGTGCACTCAAATCTTTTGCTGTATTTAGTTTATTTTGGCATCCGGATGATGATTCTAGCATGAAATTGCTTGGGCACCTGTTAATTTTTAAGATTTTGACACATTCAGCTCAAATGTACACAATTGCTGATTATGGCTGTCAAATCTTAACCAAACGTTGTGCACTCAAATCTTTTGCTGTATTTAGTTTATTTTGGCATCCGGATGATGATTCTAGCATGAAATTGCTTGGGCACCTGTTAATTTTTAAGATTTTGACACATTCAGCTCAAATGTACACAATTGCTGATTATGGCTGTCAAATCTAAACCAAACGTTGTGCACTCAAATCTTTTGCTGTATTTAGTTTATTTTGGCATCCGGATGATGATTCTAGCATGAAATTGCTCTGGCACCTGTTAATTTTTAAGATTTTGACACATTCAGCTCAAATGTACACAATTGCTGATTATGGCTGTCAAATCTAAACCAAACGTTGTGCACTCAAATCTTTTGCTGTATTTAGTTTATTTTGGCATCCGGATGATGATTCTAGCATGAAATTGCTTGGGCACCTGTTAATTTTTAAGATTTTGACACATTCAGCTCAAATGTACACAATTGCTGATTATGGCTGTCAAACCTAAACCAAACGTTGTGCACTAAAATCTTTTGCTGTATTTAGTTTATTTTGGCATCCGGATGATGATTCTAGCATGAAATTGCTTGGGCACCTGTTAATTTTTAAGATTTTGACACATTCAGCTCAAATGTACACAATTGCTGATTATGGCTGTCAAATCTAAACCAAACGTTGTGCACTCAAATCTTTTGCTGTATTTAGTTTATTTTGGCATCCGGATGATGATTCTAGCATGAAATTGCTTGGGCACCTTTTAATTTTTAAGATTTTGACACATTCAGCTCAAATGTACAATCATGCGCTAAAAACGCATTTAAAGCAATAAAAAGGTGATTATGGCTGTCAAACCTAAACCAAACGTTGTGCACTCAAATCTTTTGCTGTATTTAGTTTATTTTGGCATCCGGATGATGATTCTAGCATGAAATTGCTTGGGCACCTGTTAATTTTTTAAGATTTTGACACATTCAGCTCAAATGTACACAATTGCTGATTATGGCTGTCAAATCTAAACCAAACGTTGTGCACTCAAATCTTTTGCTGTATTTAGTTTATTTTGGCATCCGGATGATGATTCTAGCATGAAATTGCTTGGGCACCTGTTAATTTTTAAGATTTTGACACATTCAGCTCAAATGTACAATCATGCGCTACAAACGCATTTAAAGAAATAAAAAGGTGATTATGGCTGTCAAACCTAAACCAAACGTTGTGCACTCAAATCTTTTGCTATATTTAGTTTATTTTGGCATCCGGATGATGATTCTAGCATGAAATTGCTTGGGCACCTGTTAATTTTTAAGATTTTGACACATTCAGCTCAAATGTACACAATTGCTGATTATGGCTGTCAAATCTAAACCAAACGTTGTGCACTCAAATCTTTTGCTGTATTTAGTTTATTTTGGCATCCGGATGATGATTCTAGCATGAAATTGCTTGGGCACCTGTTAATTTTTAAGATTTTGACACATTCAGCTCAAATGTACAATCATGAGCTAAAAACGCATTTAAAGCAATAAAAAGGTGATTATGGCTGTCAAACCTAAACCAAACGTTGTGCACTCAAATCTTTTGCTGTATTTAGTTTATTTTGGCATCCGGATGATGATTCTAGCATGAAATTGCTTGGGCACCTGTTAATTTTTAAGATTTTGACACATTCAGCTCAAATGTACACAATTGCTGATTATGGCTGTCAAATCTTAACCAAACGTTGTGCACTCAAATCTTTTGCTGTATTTAGTTTATTTTGGCATCCGGATGATGATTCTAGCATGAAATTGCTTGGGCACCTGTTAATTTTTAAGATTTTGACACATTCAGCTCAAATGTACACAATTGCTGATTATGGCTGTCAAATCTAAACCAAACGTTGTGCACTCAAATCTTTTGCTGTATTTAGTTTATTTTGGCATCCGGATGATGATTCTAGCATGAAATTGCTCTGGCACCTGTTAATTTTTAAGATTTTGACACATTCAGCTCAAATGTACACAATTGCTGATTATGGCTGTCAAATCTAAACCAAACGTTGTGCACTCAAATCTTTTGCTGTATTTAGTTTATTTTGGCATCCGGATGATGATTCTAGCATGAAATTGCTTGGGCACCTGTTAATTTTTAAGATTTTGACACATTCAGCTCAAATGTACACAATTGCTGATTATGGCTGTCAAACCTAAACCAAACGTTGTGCACTAAAATCTTTTGCTGTATTTAGTTTATTTTGGCATCCGGATGATGATTCTAGCATGAAATTGCTTGGGCACCTGTTAATTTTTAAGATTTTGACACATTCAGCTCAAATGTACACAATTGCTGATTATGGCTGTCAAATCTAAACCAAACGTTGTGCACTCAAATCTTTTGCTGTATTTAGTTTATTTTGGCATCCGGATGATGATTCTAGCATGAAATTGCTTGGGCACCTTTTAATTTTTAAGATTTTGACACATTCAGCTCAAATGTACAATCATGCGCTAAAAACGCATTTAAAGCAATAAAAAGGTGATTATGGCTGTCAAACCTAAACCAAACGTTGTGCACTCAAATCTTTTGCTGTATTTAGTTTATTTTGGCATCCGGATGATGATTCTAGCATGAAATTGCTTGGGCACCTGTTAATTTTTTAAGATTTTGACACATTCAGCTCAAATGTACACAATTGCTGATTATGGCTGTCAAATCTAAACCAAACGTTGTGCACTCAAATCTTTTGCTGTATTTAGTTTATTTTGGCATCCGGATGATGATTCTAGCATGAAATTGCTTGGGCACCTGTTAATTTTTAAGATTTTGACACATTCAGCTCAAATGTACAATCATGCGCTACAAACGCATTTAAAGAAATAAAAAGGTGATTATGGCTGTCAAACCTAAACCAAACGTTGTGCACTCAAATCTTTTGCTATATTTAGTTTATTTTGGCATCCGGATGATGATTCTAGCATGAAATTGCTTGGGCACCTGTTAATTTTTAAGATTTTGACACATTCAGCTCAAATGTACACAATTGCTGATTATGGCTGTCAAATCTAAACCAAACGTTGTGCACTCAAATCTTTTGCTGTATTTAGTTTATTTTGGCATCCGGATGATGATTCTAGCATGAAATTGCTTGGGCACCTGTTAATTTTTAAGATTTTGACATTCAGCTCAAATGTACAATCATGCGCTAAAAACGCATTTAAAGCAATAAAAAGGTGATTATGGCTGTCAAACCTAAACCAAACGTTGTGCACTCAAATCTTTTGCTGTATTTAGTTTATTTTGGCATCCGGATGATGATTCTAGCATGAAATTGCTTGGGCACCTGTTAATTTTTAAGATTTTGACACATTCAGCTCAAATGTACACAATTGCTGATTATGGCTGTCAAATCTTAACCAAACGTTGTGCACTCAAATCTTTTGCTGTATTTAGTTTATTTTGGCATCCGGATGATGATTCTAGCATGAAATTGCTTGGGCACCTGTTAATTTTTAAGATTTTGACACATTCAGCTCAAATGTACACAATTGCTGATTATGGCTGTCAAATCTAAACCAAACGTTGTGCACTCAAATCTTTTGCTGTATTTAGTTTATTTTGGCATCCGGATGATGATTCTAGCATGAAATTGCTTGGGCACCTGTTAATTTTTAAGATTTTGACACATTCAGCTCAAATGTACAATCATGCGCTAAAAACGCATTTAAAGCAATAAAAAGGTGATTATGGCTGTCAAACCTAAACCAAACGTTGTGCACTCAAATCTTTTGCTGTATTTAGTTTATTTTGGCATCCGGATGATGATTCTAGCATGAAATTGCTTGGGCACCTGTTAATTTTTAAGATTTTGACACATTCAGCTCAAATGTACACAATTGCTGATTATGGCTGTCAAATCTAAACCAAACGTTGTGCACTCAAATCTTTTGCTGTATTTAGTTTATTTTGGCATCCGGATGATGATTCTAGCATGAAATTGCTTGGGCACCTGTTAATTTTTAAGATTTTGACACATTCAGCTCAAATGTACACAATTGCTGATTATGGCTGTCAAATCTAAACCAAACGTTGTGCACTCAAATCTTTTGCTGTATTTAGTTTATTTTGGCATCCGGATGATGATTCTAGCATGAAATTGCTTGGGCACCTGTTAATTTTTAAGATTTTGACACATTCAGCTCAAATGTACAATCATGCGCTAAAAACGCATTTAAAGCAATAAAAAGGTGATTATGGCTGTCAAACCTAAACCAAACGTTGTGCACTCAAATCTTTTGCTGTATTTAGTTTATTTTGGCATCCGGATGATGATTCTAGCATGAAATTGCTTGGGCACCTGTTAATTTTTAAGATTTTGACACATTCAGCTCAAATGTACACAATTGCTGATTATGGCTGTCAAATCTAAACCAAACGTTGTGCACTCAAATCTTTTGCTGTATTTAGTTTATTTTGGCATCCGGATGATGATTCTAGCATGAAATTGCTTGGGCACCTGTTAATTTTTAAGATTTTGACACATTCAGCTCAAATGTACACAATTGCTGATTATGGCTGTCAAACCTAAACCAAACGTTGTGCACTAAAATCTTTTGCTGTATTTAGTTTATTTTGGCATCCGGATGATGATTCTAGCATGAAATTGCTTGGGCACCTGTTAATTTTTAAGATTTTGACACATTCAGCTCAAATGTACACAATTGCTGATTATGGCTGTCAAATCTAAACCAAACGTTGTGCACTCAAATCTTTTGCTGTATTTAGTTTATTTTGGCATCCGGATGATGATTCTAGCATGAAATTGCTTGGGCACCTTTTAATTTTTAAGATTTTGACACATTCAGCTCAAATGTACAATAATGCGCTAAAAACGCATTTAAAGCAATAAAAAGGTGATTATGGCTGTCAAACCTAAACCAAACGTTGTGCACTCAAATCTTTTGCTGTATTTAGTTTATTTTGGCATCCGGATGATGATTCTAGCATGAAATTGCTTGGGCACCTGTTAATTTTTTAAGATTTTGACACATTCAGCTCAAATGTACACAATTGCTGATTATGGCTGTCAAATCTAAACCAAACGTTGTGCACTCAAATCTTTTGCTATATTTAGTTTATTTTGGCATCCGGATGATGATTCTAGCATGAAATTGCTTGGGCACCTGTTAATTTTTAAGATTTTGACACATTCAGCTCAAATGTACAATCATGCGCTACAAACGCATTTAAAGAAATAAAAAGGTGATTATGGCTGTCAAACCTAAACCAAACGTTGTGCACTCAAATCTTTTGCTATATTTAGTTTATTTTGGCATCCGGATGATGATTCTAGCATGAAATTGCTTGGGCACCTGTTAATTTTTAAGATTTTGACACATTCAGCTCAAATGTACACAATTGCTGATTATGGCTGTCAAATCTAAACCAAACGTTGTGCACTCAAATCTTTTGCTGTATTTAGTTTATTTTGGCATCCGGATGATGATTCTAGCATGAAATTGCTTGGGCACCTGTTAATTTTTAAGATTTTGACATTCAGCTCAAATGTACAATCATGCGCTAAAAACGCATTTAAAGCAATAAAAAGGTGATTATGGCTGTCAAACCTAAACCAAACGTTGTGCACTCAAATCTTTTGCTGTATTTAGTTTATTTTGGCATCCGGATGATGATTCTAGCATGAAATTGCTTGGGCACCTGTTAATTTTTAAGATTTTGACACATTCAGCTCAAATGTACACAATTGCTGATTATGGCTGTCAAATCTTAACCAAACGTTGTGCACTCAAATCTTTTGCTGTATTTAGTTTATTTTGGCATCCGGATGATGATTCTAGCATGAAATTGCTTGGGCACCTGTTAATTTTTAAGATTTTGACACATTCAGCTCAAATGTACACAATTGCTGATTATGGCTGTCAAATCTAAACCAAACGTTGTGCACTCAAATCTTTTGCTGTATTTAGTTTATTTTGGCATCCGGATGATGATTCTAGCATGAAATTGCTTGGGCACCTGTTAATTTTTAAGATTTTGACACATTCAGCTCAAATGTACAATCATGCGCTAAAAACGCATTTAAAGCAATAAAAAGGTGATTATGGCTGTCAAACCTAAACCAAACGTTGTGCACTCAAATCTTTTGCTGTATTTAGTTTATTTTGGCATCCGGATGATGATTCTAGCATGAAATTGCTTGGGCACCTGTTAATTTTTAAGATTTTGACACATTCAGCTCAAATGTACACAATTGCTGATTATGGCTGTCAAATCTAAACCAAACGTTGTGCACTCAAATCTTTTGCTGTATTTAGTTTATTTTGGCATCCGGATGATGATTCTAGCATGAAATTGCTCTGGCACCTGTTAATTTTTAAGATTTTGACACATTCAGCTCAAATGTACACAATTGCTGATTATGGCTGTCAAATCTAAACCAAACGTTGTGCACTCAAATCTTTTGCTGTATTTAGTTTATTTTGGCATCCGGATGATGATTCTAGCATGAAATTGCTTGGGCACCTGTTAATTTTTAAGATTTTGACACATTCAGCTCAAATGTACACAATTGCTGATTATGGCTGTCAAACCTAAACCAAACGTTGTGCACTAAAATCTTTTGCTGTATTTAGTTTATTTTGGCATCCGGATGATGATTCTAGCATGAAATTGCTTGGGCACCTGTTAATTTTTAAGATTTTGACACATTCAGCTCAAATGTACACAATTGCTGATTATGGCTGTCAAATCTAAACCAAACGTTGTGCACTCAAATCTTTTGCTGTATTTAGTTTATTTTGGCATCCGGATGATGATTCTAGCATGAAATTGCTTGGGCACCTTTTAATTTTTAAGATTTTGACACATTCAGCTCAAATGTACAATCATGCGCTAAAAACGCATTTAAAGCAATAAAAAGGTGATTATGGCTGTCAAACCTAAACCAAACGTTGTGCACTCAAATCTTTTGCTGTATTTAGTTTATTTTGGCATCCGGATGATGATTCTAGCATGAAATTGCTTGGGCACCTGTTAATTTTTTAAGATTTTGACACATTCAGCTCAAATGTACACAATTGCTGATTATGGCTGTCAAATCTAAACCAAACGTTGTGCACTCAAATCTTTTGCTGTATTTAGTTTATTTTGGCATCCGGATGATGATTCTAGCATGAAATTGCTTGGGCACCTGTTAATTTTTAAGATTTTGACACATTCAGCTCAAATGTACAATCATGCGCTACAAACGCATTTAAAGAAATAAAAAGGTGATTATGGCTGTCAAACCTAAACCAAACGTTGTGCACTCAAATCTTTTGCTATATTTAGTTTATTTTGGCATCCGGATGATGATTCTAGCATGAAATTGCTTGGGCACCTGTTAATTTTTAAGATTTTGACACATTCAGCTCAAATGTACACAATTGCTGATTATGGCTGTCAAATCTAAACCAAACGTTGTGCACTCAAATCTTTTGCTGTATTTAGTTTATTTTGGCATCCGGATGATGATTCTAGCATGAAATTGCTTGGGCACCTGTTAATTTTTAAGATTTTGACATTCAGCTCAAATGTACAATCATGCGCTAAAAACGCATTTAAAGCAATAAAAAGGTGATTATGGCTGTCAAACCTAAACCAAACGTTGTGCACTCAAATCTTTTGCTGTATTTAGTTTATTTTGGCATCCGGATGATGATTCTAGCATGAAATTGCTTGGGCACCTGTTAATTTTTAAGATTTTGACACATTCAGCTCAAATGTACACAATTGCTGATTATGGCTGTCAAATCTTAACCAAACGTTGTGCACTCAAATCTTTTGCTGTATTTAGTTTATTTTGGCATCCGGATGATGATTCTAGCATGAAATTGCTTGGGCACCTGTTAATTTTTAAGATTTTGACACATTCAGCTCAAATGTACACAATTGCTGATTATGGCTGTCAAATCTAAACCAAACGTTGTGCACTCAAATCTTTTGCTGTATTTAGTTTATTTTGGCATCCGGATGATGATTCTAGCATGAAATTGCTTGGGCACCTGTTAATTTTTAAGATTTTGACACATTCAGCTCAAATGTACAATCATGCGCTAAAAACGCATTTAAAGCAATAAAAAGGTGATTATGGCTGTCAAACCTAAACCAAACGTTGTGCACTCAAATCTTTTGCTGTATTTAGTTTATTTTGGCATCCGGATGATGATTCTAGCATGAAATTGCTTGGGCACCTGTTAATTTTTAAGATTTTGACACATTCAGCTCAAATGTACACAATTGCTGATTATGGCTGTCAAATCTAAACCAAACGTTGTGCACTCAAATCTTTTGCTGTATTTAGTTTATTTTGGCATCCGGATGATGATTCTAGCATGAAATTGCTTGGGCACCTGTTAATTTTTAAGATTTTGACACATTCAGCTCAAATGTACACAATTGCTGATTATGGCTGTCAAATCTAAACCAAACGTTGTGCACTCAAATCTTTTGCTGTATTTAGTTTATTTTGGCATCCGGATGATGATTCTAGCATGAAATTGCTTGGGCACCTGTTAATTTTTAAGATTTTGACACATTCAGCTCAAATGTACAATCATGCGCTAAAAACGCATTTAAAGCAATAAAAAGGTGATTATGGCTGTCAAACCTAAACCAAACGTTGTGCACTCAAATCTTTTGCTGTATTTAGTTTATTTTGGCATCCGGATGATGATTCTAGCATGAAATTGCTTGGGCACCTGTTAATTTTTAAGATTTTGACACATTCAGCTCAAATGTACACAATTGCTGATTATGGCTGTCAAATCTAAACCAAACGTTGTGCACTCAAATCTTTTGCTGTATTTAGTTTATTTTGGCATCCGGATGATGATTCTAGCATGAAATTGCTTGGGCACCTGTTAATTTTTAAGATTTTGACACATTCAGCTCAAATGTACACAATTGCTGATTATGGCTGTCAAACCTAAACCAAACGTTGTGCACTAAAATCTTTTGCTGTATTTAGTTTATTTTGGCATCCGGATGATGATTCTAGCATGAAATTGCTTGGGCACCTGTTAATTTTTAAGATTTTGACACATTCAGCTCAAATGTACACAATTGCTGATTATGGCTGTCAAATCTAAACCAAACGTTGTGCACTCAAATCTTTTGCTGTATTTAGTTTATTTTGGCATCCGGATGATGATTCTAGCATGAAATTGCTTGGGCACCTTTTAATTTTTAAGATTTTGACACATTCAGCTCAAATGTACAATCATGCGCTAAAAACGCATTTAAAGCAATAAAAAGGTGATTATGGCTGTCAAACCTAAACCAAACGTTGTGCACTCAAATCTTTTGCTGTATTTAGTTTATTTTGGCATCCGGATGATGATTCTAGCATGAAATTGCTTGGGCACCTGTTAATTTTTTAAGATTTTGACACATTCAGCTCAAATGTACACAATTGCTGATTATGGCTGTCAAATCTAAACCAAACGTTGTGCACTCAAATCTTTTGCTGTATTTAGTTTATTTTGGCATCCGGATGATGATTCTAGCATGAAATTGCTTGGGCACCTGTTAATTTTTAAGATTTTGACATTCAGCTCAAATGTACAATCATGCGCTAAAAACGCATTTAAAGCAATAAAAAGGTGATTATGGCTGTCAAACCTAAACCAAACGTTGTGCACTCAAATCTTTTGCTGTATTTAGTTTATTTTGGCATCCGGATGATGATTCTAGCATGAAATTGCTTGGGCACCTGTTAATTTTTAAGATTTTGACACATTCAGCTCAAATGTACACAATTGCTGATTATGGCTGTCAAATCTTAACCAAACGTTGTGCACTCAAATCTTTTGCTGTATTTAGTTTATTTTGGCATCCGGATGATGATTCTAGCATGAAATTGCTTGGGCACCTGTTAATTTTTAAGATTTTGACACATTCAGCTCAAATGTACACAATTGCTGATTATGGCTGTCAAATCTAAACCAAACGTTGTGCACTCAAATCTTTTGCTGTATTTAGTTTATTTTGGCATCCGGATGATGATTCTAGCATGAAATTGCTTGGGCACCTGTTAATTTTTAAGATTTTGACACATTCAGCTCAAATGTACAATCATGCGCTAAAAACGCATTTAAAGCAATAAAAAGGTGATTATGGCTGTCAAACCTAAACCAAACGTTGTGCACTCAAATCTTTTGCTGTATTTAGTTTATTTTGGCATCCGGATGATGATTCTAGCATGAAATTGCTTGGGCACCTGTTAATTTTTAAGATTTTGACACATTCAGCTCAAATGTACACAATTGCTGATTATGGCTGTCAAATCTAAACCAAACGTTGTGCACTCAAATCTTTTGCTGTATTTAGTTTATTTTGGCATCCGGATGATGATTCTAGCATGAAATTGCTTGGGCACCTGTTAATTTTTAAGATTTTGACACATTCAGCTCAAATGTACACAATTGCTGATTATGGCTGTCAAATCTAAACCAAACGTTGTGCACTCAAATCTTTTGCTGTATTTAGTTTATTTTGGCATCCGGATGATGATTCTAGCATGAAATTGCTTGGGCACCTTTTAATTTTTAAGATTTTGACACATTCAGCTCAAATGTACAATCATGCGCTAAAAACGCATTTAATGCAATAAAAAGGTGATTATGGCTGTCAAACCTAAACCAAACGTTGTGCACTCAAATCTTTTGCTGTATTTAGTTTATTTTGGCATCCGGATGATGATTCTAGCATGAAATTGCTTGGGCACCTGTTAATTTTTAAGATTTTGACACATTCAGCTCAAATGTACACAATTGCTGATTATGGCTGTCAAATCTAAACCAAACGTTGTGCACTCAAATCTTTTGCTGTATTTAGTTTATTTTGGCATCCGGATGATGATTCTAGCATGAAATTGCTTGGGCACCTGTTAATTTTTAAGATTTTGACACATTCAGCTCAAATGTACAATCATGCGCTAAAAACGCATTTAAAGCAATAAAAAGGTGATTATGGCTGTCAAACCTAAACCAAACGTTGTGCACTCAAATCTTTTGCTGTATTTAGTTTATTTTGGCATCCGGATGATGATTCTAGCATGAAATTGCTTGGGCACCTGTTAATTTTTAAGATTTTGACACATTCAGCTCAAATGTACACAATTGCTGATTATGGCTGTCAAATCTAAACCAAACGTTGTGCACTCAAATCTTTTGCTGTATTTAGTTTATTTTGGCATCCGGATGATGATTCTAGCATGAAATTGCTTGGGCACCTGTTAATTTTTAAGATTTTGACACATTCAGCTCAAATGTACACAATTGCTGATTATGGCTGTCAAACCTAAACCAAACGTTGTGCACTAAAATCTTTTGCTGTATTTAGTTTATTTTAGCATCCGGATGATGATTCTAGCATGAAATTGCTTGGGCACCTGTTAATTTTTAAGATTTTGACACATTCAGCTCAAATGTACACAATTGCTGATTATGGCTGTCAAATCTAAACCAAACGTTGTGCACTCAAATCTTTTGCTGTATTTAGTTTATTTTGGCATCCGGATGATGATTCTAGCATGAAATTGCTTGGGCACCTTTTAATTTTTAAGATTTTGACACATTCAGCTCAAATGTACAATCATGCGCTAAAAACGCATTTAAAGCAATAAAAAGGTGATTATGGCTGTCAAACCTAAACCAAACGTTGTGCACTCAAATCTTTTGCTGTATTTAGTTTATTTTGGCATCCGGATGATGATTCTAGCATGAAATTGCTTGGGCACCTGTTAATTTTTTAAGATTTTGACACATTCAGCTCAAATGTACACAATTGCTGATTATGGCTGTCAAATCTAAACCAAACGTTGTGCACTCAAATCTTTTGCTGTATTTAGTTTATTTTGGCATCCGGATGATGATTCTAGCATGAAATTGCTTGGGCACCTGTTAATTTTTAAGATTTTGACACATTCAGCTCAAATGTACAATCATGCGCTAAAAACGCATTTAAAGCAATAAAAAGGTGATTATGGCTATCAAACCTAAACCAAACGTTGTGCACTCAAATCTTTTGCTGTATTTAGTTTATTTTGGCATCCGGATGATGATTCTAGCATGAAATTGCTTGGGCACCTGTTAATTTTTATGATTTTGACACATTCAGCTCAAATGTACACAATTGCTGATTATGGCTGTCAAATCTAAACCAAACGTTGTGCACTCAAATCTTTTGCTGTATTTAGTTTATTTTGGCATCCGGATGATGATTCTAGCATGAAATTGCTTGGGCACCTGTTAATTTTTAAGATTTTGACACATTCAGCTCAAATGTACAATCATGCGCTAAAAACGCATTTAAAGCAATAAAAAGGTGATTATGGCTGTCAAACCTAAACCAAACGTTGTGCACTCAAATCTTTTGCTGTATTTAGTTTATTTTGGCATCCGGATGATGATTCTAGCATGAAATTGCTTGGGCACCTGTTAATTTTTAAGATTTTGACACATTCAGCTCAAATGTACACAATTGCTGATTATGGCTGTCAAATCTAAACCAAACGTTGTGCACTCAAATCTTTTGCTGTATTTAGTTTATTTTGGCATCCGGATGATGATTCTAGCATGAAATTGCTTGGGCACCTGTTAATTTTTAAGATTTTGACACATTCAGCTCAAATGTACAATCATGCGCTAAAAACGCATTTATAAAGCAATAAAAAGATGATTATGGCTGTCAAACCTAAACCAAACGTTGTGCACTCAAATCTTTTGCTGTATTTAGTTTATTTTGGCATCCGGATGATGATTCTAGCATGAAATTGCTTGGGCACCTGTTAATTTTTAAGATTTTGACACATTCAGCTCAAATGTACAATCATGCGCTAAAAACGCATTTAAAGCAATAAAAAGGTGATTATGGCTGTCAAACCTAAACCAAACGTTGTGCACTCAAATCTTTTGCTGTATTTAGTTTATTTTGGCATCCGGATGATGATTCTAGCATGAAATTGCTTGGGCACCTGTTAATTTTTAAGATTTTGACACATTCAGCTCAAATGTACACAATTGCTGATTATGGCTGTCAAATCTAAACCAAACGTTGTGCACTCAAATCTTTTGCTGTATTTAGTTTATTTTGGCATCCGGATGATGATTCTAGCATGAAATTGCTTGGGCACCTGTTAATTTTTAAGATTTTGACACATTCAGCTCAAATGTACAATCATGCGCTACAAACGCATTTAAAGAAATAAAAAGGTGATTATGGCTGTCAAACCTAAACCAAACGTTGTGCACTCAAATCTTTTGCTATATTTAGTTTATTTTGGCATCCGGATGATGATTCTAGCATGAAATTGCTTGGGCACCTGTTAATTTTTAAGATTTTGACACATTCAGCTCAAATGTACACAATTGCTGATTATGGCTGTCAAATCTAAACCAAACGTTGTGCACTCAAATCTTTTGCTGTATTTAGTTTATTTTGGCATCCGGATGATGATTCTAGCATGAAATTGCTTGGGCACCTGTTAATTTTTAAGATTTTGACACATTCAGCTCAAATGTACAATCATGCGCTAAAAACGCATTTAAAGCAATAAAAAGGTGATTATGGCTGTCAAACCTAAACCAAACGTTGTGCACTCAAATCTTTTGCTGTATTTAGTTTATTTTGGCATCCGGATGATGATTCTAGCATGAAATTGCTTGGGCACCTGTTAATTTTTAAGATTTTGACACATTCAGCTCAAATGTACACAATTGCTGATTATGGCTGTCAAATCTAAACCAAAAGTTGTGCACTCAAATCTTTTGCTGTATTTAGTTTATTTTGGCATCCGGATGATGATTCTAGCATGAAATTGCTTGGGCACCTGTTAATTTTTAAGATTTTGACACATTCAGCTCAAATGTACACAATTGCTGATTATGGCTGTCAAATCTAAACCAAACGTTGTGCACTCAAATCTTTTGCTGTATTTAGTTTATTTTGGCATCCGGATGATGATTCTAGCATGAAATTGCTTGGGCACCTTTTAATTTTTAAGATTTTGACACATTCAGCTCAAATGTACAATCATGCGCTAAAAACGCATTTAATGCAATAAAAAGGTGATTATGGCTGTCAAACCTAAACCAAACGTTGTGCACTCAAATCTTTTGCTGTATTTAGTTTATTTTGGCATCCGGATGATGATTCTAGCATGAAATTGCTTGGGCACCTGTTAATTTTTAAGATTTTGACACATTCAGCTCAAATGTACACAATTGCTGATTATGGCTGTCAAATCTAAACCAAACGTTGTGCACTCAAATCTTTTGCTGTATTTAGTTTATTTTGGCATCCGGATGATGATTCTAGCATGAAATTGCTTGGGCACCTGTTAATTTTTAAGATTTTGACACATTCAGCTCAAATGTACAATCATGCGCTAAAAACGCATTTAAAGCAATAAAAAGGTGATTATGGCTGTCAAACCTAAACCAAACGTTGTGCACTCAAATCTTTTGCTGTATTTAGTTTATTTTGGCATCCGGATGATGATTCTAGCATGAAATTGCTTGGGCACCTGTTAATTTTTAAGATTTTGACACATTCAGCTCAAATGTACACAATTGCTGATTATGGCTGTCAAATCTAAACCAAACGTTGTGCACTCAAATCTTTTGCTGTATTTAGTTTATTTTGGCATCCGGATGATGATTCTAGCATGAAATTGCTTGGGCACCTGTTAATTTTTAAGATTTTGACACATTCAGCTCAAATGTACACAATTGCTGATTATGGCTGTCAAACCTAAACCAAACGTTGTGCACTAAAATCTTTTGCTGTATTTAGTTTATTTTAGCATCCGGATGATGATTCTAGCATGAAATTGCTTGGGCACCTGTTAATTTTTAAGATTTTGACACATTCAGCTCAAATGTACACAATTGCTGATTATGGCTGTCAAATCTAAACCAAACGTTGTGCACTCAAATCTTTTGCTGTATTTAGTTTATTTTGGCATCCGGATGATGATTCTAGCATGAAATTGCTTGGGCACCTTTTAATTTTTAAGATTTTGACACATTCAGCTCAAATGTACAATCATGCGCTAAAAACGCATTTAAAGCAATAAAAAGGTGATTATGGCTGTCAAACCTAAACCAAACGTTGTGCACTCAAATCTTTTGCTGTATTTAGTTTATTTTGGCATCCGGATGATGATTCTAGCATGAAATTGCTTGGGCACCTGTTAATTTTTTAAGATTTTGACACATTCAGCTCAAATGTACACAATTGCTGATTATGGCTGTCAAATCTAAACCAAACGTTGTGCACTCAAATCTTTTGCTGTATTTAGTTTATTTTGGCATCCGGATGATGATTCTAGCATGAAATTGCTTGGGCACCTGTTAATTTTTAAGATTTTGACACATTCAGCTCAAATGTACAATCATGCGCTAAAAACGCATTTAAAGCAATAAAAAGGTGATTATGGCTATCAAACCTAAACCAAACGTTGTGCACTCAAATCTTTTGCTGTATTTAGTTTATTTTGGCATCCGGATGATGATTCTAGCATGAAATTGCTTGGGCACCTGTTAATTTTTATGATTTTGACACATTCAGCTCAAATGTACACAATTGCTGATTATGGCTGTCAAATCTAAACCAAACGTTGTGCACTCAAATCTTTTGCTGTATTTAGTTTATTTTGGCATCCGGATGATGATTCTAGCATGAAATTGCTTGGGCACCTGTTAATTTTTAAGATTTTGACACATTCAGCTCAAATGTACAATCATGCGCTAAAAACGCATTTAAAGCAATAAAAAGGTGATTATGGCTGTCAAACCTAAACCAAACGTTGTGCACTCAAATCTTTTGCTGTATTTAGTTTATTTTGGCATCCGGATGATGATTCTAGCATGAAATTGCTTGGGCACCTGTTAATTTTTAAGATTTTGACACATTCAGCTCAAATGTACACAATTGCTGATTATGGCTGTCAAATCTAAACCAAACGTTGTGCACTCAAATCTTTTGCTGTATTTAGTTTATTTTGGCATCCGGATGATGATTCTAGCATGAAATTGCTTGGGCACCTGTTAATTTTTAAGATTTTGACACATTCAGCTCAAATGTACAATCATGCGCTAAAAACGCATTTATAAAGCAATAAAAAGATGATTATGGCTGTCAAACCTAAACCAAACGTTGTGCACTCAAATCTTTTGCTGTATTTAGTTTATTTTGGCATCCGGATGATGATTCTAGCATGAAATTGCTTGGGCACCTGTTAATTTTTAAGATTTTGACACATTCAGCTCAAATGTACAATCATGCGCTAAAAACGCATTTAAAGCAATAAAAAGGTGATTATGGCTGTCAAACCTAAACCAAACGTTGTGCACTCAAATCTTTTGCTGTATTTAGTTTATTTTGGCATCCGGATGATGATTCTAGCATGAAATTGCTTGGGCACCTGTTAATTTTTAAGATTTTGACACATTCAGCTCAAATGTACACAATTGCTGATTATGGCTGTCAAATCTAAACCAAACGTTGTGCACTCAAATCTTTTGCTGTATTTAGTTTATTTTGGCATCCGGATGATGATTCTAGCATGAAATTGCTTGGGCACCTGTTAATTTTTAAGATTTTGACACATTCAGCTCAAATGTACAATCATGCGCTACAAACGCATTTAAAGAAATAAAAAGGTGATTATGGCTGTCAAACCTAAACCAAACGTTGTGCACTCAAATCTTTTGCTATATTTAGTTTATTTTGGCATCCGGATGATGATTCTAGCATGAAATTGCTTGGGCACCTGTTAATTTTTAAGATTTTGACACATTCAGCTCAAATGTACACAATTGCTGATTATGGCTGTCAAATCTAAACCAAACGTTGTGCACTCAAATCTTTTGCTGTATTTAGTTTATTTTGGCATCCGGATGATGATTCTAGCATGAAATTGCTTGGGCACCTGTTAATTTTTAAGATTTTGACACATTCAGCTCAAATGTACAATCATGCGCTAAAAACGCATTTAAAGCAATAAAAAGGTGATTATGGCTGTCAAACCTAAACCAAACGTTGTGCACTCAAATCTTTTGCTGTATTTAGTTTATTTTGGCATCCGGATGATGATTCTAGCATGAAATTGCTTGGGCACCTGTTAATTTTTAAGATTTTGACACATTCAGCTCAAATGTACACAATTGCTGATTATGGCTGTCAAATCTAAACCAAACGTTGTGCACTCAAATCTTTTGCTGTATTTAGTTTATTTTGGCATCCGGATGATGATTCTAGCATGAAATTGCTTGGGCACCTGTTAATTTTTAAGATTTTGACACATTCAGCTCAAATGTACACAATTGCTGATTATGGCTGTCAAACCTAAACCAAACGTTGTGCACTAAAATCTTTTGCTGTATTTAGTTTATTTTAGCATCCGGATGATGATTCTAGCATGAAATTGCTTGGGCACCTGTTAATTTTTAAGATTGTGACACATTCAGCTCAAATGTACACAATTGCTGATTATGGCTGTCAAATCTAAACCAAACGTTGTGCACTCAAATCTTTTGCTGTATTTAGTTTATTTTGGCATCCGGATGATGATTCTAGCATGAAATTGCTTGGGCACCTTTTAATTTTTAAGATTTTGACACATTCAGCTCAAATGTACAATCATGCGCTAAAAACGCATTTAAAGCAATAAAAAGGTGATTATGGCTGTCAAACCTAAACCAAACGTTGTGCACTCAAATCTTTTGCTGTATTTAGTTTATTTTGGCATCCGGATGATGATTCTAGCATGAAATTGCTTGGGCACCTGTTAATTTTTTAAGATTTTGACACATTCAGCTCAAATGTACACAATTGCTGATTATGGCTGTCAAATCTAAACCAAACGTTGTGCACTCAAATCTTTTGCTGTATTTAGTTTATTTTGGCATCCGGATGATGATTCTAGCATGAAATTGCTTGGGCACCTGTTAATTTTTAAGATTTTGACACATTCAGCTCAAATGTACAATCATGCGCTAAAAACGCATTTAAAGCAATAAAAAGGTGATTATGGCTATCAAACCTAAACCAAACGTTGTGCACTAAAATCTTTTGCTGTATTTAGTTTATTTTGGCATCCGGATGATGATTCTAGCATGAAATTGCTTGGGCACCTGTTAATTTTTAAGATTTTGACACATTCAGCTCAAATGTACACAATTGCTGATTATGGCTGTCAAATCTAAACCAAACGTTGTGCACTCAAATCTTTTGCTGTATTTAGTTTATTTTGGCATCCGGATGATGATTCTAGCATGAAATTGCTTGGGCACCTGTTAATTTTTAAGATTTTGACACATTCAGCTCAAATGTACAATCATGCGCTAAAAACGCATTTAAAGCAATAAAAAGGTGATTATGGCTGTCAAACCTAAACCAAACGTTGTGCACTCAAATCTTTTGCTGTATTTAGTTTATTTTGGCATCCGGATGATGATTCTAGCATGAAATTGCTTGGGCACCTGTTAATTTTTAAGATTTTGACACATTCAGCTCAAATGTACACAATTGCTGATTATGGCTGTCAAATCTAAACCAAACGTTGTGCACTCAAATCTTTTGCTGTATTTAGTTTATTTTGGCATCCGGATGATGATTCTAGCATGAAATTGCTTGGGCACCTTTTAATTTTTAAGATTTTGACACATTCAGCTCAAATGTACAATCATGCGCTAAAAACGCATTTAATGCAATAAAAAGGTGATTATGGCTGTCAAACCTAAACCAAACGTTGTGCACTCAAATCTTTTGCTGTATTTAGTTTATTTTGGCATCCGGATGATGATTCTAGCATGAAATTGCTTGGGCACCTGTTAATTTTTAAGATTTTGACACATTCAGCTCAAATGTACACAATTGCTGATTATGGCTGTCAAATCTAAACCAAACGTTGTGCACTCAAATCTTTTGCTGTATTTAGTTTATTTTGGCATCCGGATGATGATTCTAGCATGAAATTGCTTGGGCACCTGTTAATTTTTAAGATTTTGACACATTCAGCTCAAATGTACAATCATGCGCTACAAACGCATTTAAAGAAATAAAAAGGTGATTATGGCTGTCAAACCTAAACCAAACGTTGTGCACTCAAATCTTTTGCTATATTTAGTTTATTTTGGCATCCGGATGATGATTCTAGCATGAAATTGCTTGGGCACCTGTTAATTTTTAAGATTTTGACACATTCAGCTCAAATGTACACAATTGCTGATTATGGCTGTCAAATCTAAACCAAACGTTGTGCACTCAAATCTTTTGCTGTATTTAGTTTATTTTGGCATCCGGATGATGATTCTAGCATGAAATTGCTTGGGCACCTGTTAATTTTTAAGATTTTGACACATTCAGCTCAAATGTACAATCATGCGCTAAAAACGCATTTAAAGCAATAAAAAGGTGATTATGGCTGTCAAACCTAAACCAAACGTTGTGCACTCAAATCTTTTGCTGTATTTAGTTTATTTTGGCATCCGGATGATGATTCTAGCATGAAATTGCTTGGGCACCTGTTAATTTTTAAGATTTTGACACATTCAGCTCAAATGTACACAATTGCTGATTATGGCTGTCAAATCTAAACCAAACGTTGTGCACTCAAATCTTTTGCTGTATTTAGTTTATTTTGGCATCCGGATGATGATTCTAGCATGAAATTGCTTGGGCACCTGTTAATTTTTAAGATTTTGACACATTCAGCTCAAATGTACACAATTGCTGATTATGGCTGTCAAACCTAAACCAAACGTTGTGCACTAAAATCTTTTGCTGTATTTAGTTTATTTTAGCATCCGGATGATGATTCTAGCATGAAATTGCTTGGGCACCTGTTAATTTTTAAGATTGTGACACATTCAGCTCAAATGTACACAATTGCTGATTATGGCTGTCAAATCTAAACCAAACGTTGTGCACTCAAATCTTTTGCTGTATTTAGTTTATTTTGGCATCCGGATGATGATTCTAGCATGAAATTGCTTGGGCACCTTTTAATTTTTAAGATTTTGACACATTCAGCTCAAATGTACAATCATGCGCTAAAAACGCATTTAAAGCAATAAAAAGGTGATTATGGCTGTCAAACCTAAACCAAACGTTGTGCACTCAAATCTTTTGCTGTATTTAGTTTATTTTGGCATCCGGATGATGATTCTAGCATGAAATTGCTTGGGCACCTGTTAATTTTTTAAGATTTTGACACATTCAGCTCAAATGTACACAATTGCTGATTATGGCTGTCAAATCTAAACCAAACGTTGTGCACTCAAATCTTTTGCTGTATTTAGTTTATTTTGGCATCCGGATGATGATTCTAGCATGAAATTGCTTGGGCACCTGTTAATTTTTAAGATTTTGACACATTCAGCTCAAATGTACAATCATGCGCTAAAAACGCATTTAAAGCAATAAAAAGGTGATTATGGCTATCAAACCTAAACCAAACGTTGTGCACTAAAATCTTTTGCTGTATTTAGTTTATTTTGGCATCCGGATGATGATTCTAGCATGAAATTGCTTGGGCACCTGTTAATTTTTAAGATTTTGACACATTCAGCTCAAATGTACACAATTGCTGATTATGGCTGTCAAATCTAAACCAAACGTTGTGCACTCAAATCTTTTGCTGTATTTAGTTTATTTTGGCATCCGGATGATGATTCTAGCATGAAATTGCTTGGGCACCTGTTAATTTTTAAGATTTTGACACATTCAGCTCAAATGTACAATCATGCGCTAAAAACGCATTTAAAGCAATAAAAAGGTGATTATGGCTGTCAAACCTAAACCAAACGTTGTGCACTCAAATCTTTTGCTGTATTTAGTTTATTTTGGCATCCGGATGATGATTCTAGCATGAAATTGCTTGGGCACCTGTTAATTTTTTAAGATTTTGACACATTCAGCTCAAATGTACACAATTGCTGATTATGGCTGTCAAATCTAAACCAAACGTTGTGCACTCAAATCTTTTGCTGTATTTAGTTTATTTTGGCATCCGGATGATGATTCTAGCATGAAATTGCTTGGGCACCTGTTAATTTTTAAGATTTTGACACATTCAGCTCAAATGTACAATCATGCGCTAAAAACGCATTTAAAGCAATAAAAAGGTGATTATGGCTATCAAACCTAAACCAAACGTTGTGCACTCAAATCTTTTGCTGTATTTAGTTTATTTTGGCATCCGGATGATGATTCTAGCATGAAATTGCTTGGGCACCTGTTAATTTTTATGATTTTGACACATTCAGCTCAAATGTACACAATTGCTGATTATGGCTGTCAAATCTAAACCAAACGTTGTGCACTCAAATCTTTTGCTGTATTTAGTTTATTTTGGCATCCGGATGATGATTCTAGCATGAAATTGCTTGGGCACCTGTTAATTTTTAAGATTTTGACACATTCAGCTCAAATGTACAATCATGCGCTAAAAACGCATTTAAAGCAATAAAAAGGTGATTATGGCTGTCAAACCTAAACCAAACGTTGTGCACTCAAATCTTTTGCTGTATTTAGTTTATTTTGGCATCCGGATGATGATTCTAGCATGAAATTGCTTGGGCACCTGTTAATTTTTAAGATTTTGACACATTCAGCTCAAATGTACACAATTGCTGATTATGGCTGTCAAATCTAAACCAAACGTTGTGCACTCAAATCTTTTGCTGTATTTAGTTTATTTTGGCATCCGGATGATGATTCTAGCATGAAATTGCTTGGGCACCTGTTAATTTTTAAGATTTTGACACATTCAGCTCAAATGTACAATCATGCGCTAAAAACGCATTTATAAAGCAATAAAAAGATGATTATGGCTGTCAAACCTAAACCAAACGTTGTGCACTCAAATCTTTTGCTGTATTTAGTTTATTTTGGCATCCGGATGATGATTCTAGCATGAAATTGCTTGGGCACCTGTTAATTTTTAAGATTTTGACACATTCAGCTCAAATGTACAATCATGCGCTAAAAACGCATTTAAAGCAATAAAAAGGTGATTATGGCTGTCAAACCTAAACCAAACGTTGTGCACTCAAATCTTTTGCTGTATTTAGTTTATTTTGGCATCCGGATGATGATTCTAGCATGAAATTGCTTGGGCACCTGTTAATTTTTAAGATTTTGACACATTCAGCTCAAATGTACACAATTGCTGATTATGGCTGTCAAATCTAAACCAAACGTTGTGCACTCAAATCTTTTGCTGTATTTAGTTTATTTTGGCATCCGGATGATGATTCTAGCATGAAATTGCTTGGGCACCTGTTAATTTTTAAGATTTTGACACATTCAGCTCAAATGTACAATCATGCGCTACAAACGCATTTAAAGAAATAAAAAGGTGATTATGGCTGTCAAACCTAAACCAAACGTTGTGCACTCAAATCTTTTGCTATATTTAGTTTATTTTGGCATCCGGATGATGATTCTAGCATGAAATTGCTTGGGCACCTGTTAATTTTTAAGATTTTGACACATTCAGCTCAAATGTACACAATTGCTGATTATGGCTGTCAAATCTAAACCAAACGTTGTGCACTCAAATCTTTTGCTGTATTTAGTTTATTTTGGCATCCGGATGATGATTCTAGCATGAAATTGCTTGGGCACCTGTTAATTTTTAAGATTTTGACACATTCAGCTCAAATGTACAATCATGCGCTAAAAACGCATTTAAAGCAATAAAAAGGTGATTATGGCTGTCAAACCTAAACCAAACGTTGTGCACTCAAATCTTTTGCTGTATTTAGTTTATTTTGGCATCCGGATGATGATTCTAGCATGAAATTGCTTGGGCACCTGTTAATTTTTAAGATTTTGACACATTCAGCTCAAATGTACACAATTGCTGATTATGGCTGTCAAATCTAAACCAAACGTTGTGCACTCAAATCTTTTGCTGTATTTAGTTTATTTTGGCATCCGGATGATGATTCTAGCATGAAATTGCTTGGGCACCTGTTAATTTTTAAGATTTTGACACATTCAGCTCAAATGTACACAATTGCTGATTATGGCTGTCAAACCTAAACCAAACGTTGTGCACTAAAATCTTTTGCTGTATTTAGTTTATTTTAGCATCCGGATGATGATTCTAGCATGAAATTGCTTGGGCACCTGTTAATTTTTAAGATTGTGACACATTCAGCTCAAATGTACACAATTGCTGATTATGGCTGTCAAATCTAAACCAAACGTTGTGCACTCAAATCTTTTGCTGTATTTAGTTTATTTTGGCATCCGGATGATGATTCTAGCATGAAATTGCTTGGGCACCTTTTAATTTTTAAGATTTTGACACATTCAGCTCAAATGTACAATCATGCGCTAAAAACGCATTTAAAGCAATAAAAAGGTGATTATGGCTGTCAAACCTAAACCAAACGTTGTGCACTCAAATCTTTTGCTGTATTTAGTTTATTTTGGCATCCGGATGATGATTCTAGCATGAAATTGCTTGGGCACCTGTTAATTTTTTAAGATTTTGACACATTCAGCTCAAATGTACACAATTGCTGATTATGGCTGTCAAATCTAAACCAAACGTTGTGCACTCAAATCTTTTGCTGTATTTAGTTTATTTTGGCATCCGGATGATGATTCTAGCATGAAATTGCTTGGGCACCTGTTAATTTTTAAGATTTTGACACATTCAGCTCAAATGTACAATCATGCGCTAAAAACGCATTTAAAGCAATAAAAAGGTGATTATGGCTATCAAACCTAAACCAAACGTTGTGCACTAAAATCTTTTGCTGTATTTAGTTTATTTTGGCATCCGGATGATGATTCTAGCATGAAATTGCTTGGGCACCTGTTAATTTTTAAGATTTTGACACATTCAGCTCAAATGTACACAATTGCTGATTATGGCTGTCAAATCTAAACCAAACGTTGTGCACTCAAATCTTTTGCTGTATTTAGTTTATTTTGGCATCCGGATGATGATTCTAGCATGAAATTGCTTGGGCACCTGTTAATTTTTAAGATTTTGACACATTCAGCTCAAATGTACAATCATGCGCTAAAAACGCATTTAAAGCAATAAAAAGGTGATTATGGCTGTCAAACCTAAACCAAACGTTGTGCACTCAAATCTTTTGCTGTATTTAGTTTATTTTGGCATCCGGATGATGATTCTAGCATGAAATTGCTTGGGCACCTGTTAATTTTTAAGATTTTGACACATTCAGCTCAAATGTACACAATTGCTGATTATGGCTGTCAAATCTAAACCAAACGTTGTGCACTCAAATCTTTTGCTGTATTTAGTTTATTTTGGCATCCGGATGATGATTCTAGCATGAAATTGCTTGGGCACCTTTTAATTTTTAAGATTTTGACACATTCAGCTCAAATGTACAATCATGCGCTAAAAACGCATTTAATGCAATAAAAAGGTGATTATGGCTGTCAAACCTAAACCAAACGTTGTGCACTCAAATCTTTTGCTGTATTTAGTTTATTTTGGCATCCGGATGATGATTCTAGCATGAAATTGCTTGGGCACCTGTTAATTTTTAAGATTTTGACACATTCAGCTCAAATGTACACAATTGCTGATTATGGCTGTCAAATCTAAACCAAACGTTGTGCACTCAAATCTTTTGCTGTATTTAGTTTATTTTGGCATCCGGATGATGATTCTAGCATGAAATTGCTTGGGCACCTGTTAATTTTTAAGATTTTGACACATTCAGCTCAAATGTACAATCATGCGCTACAAACGCATTTAAAGAAATAAAAAGGTGATTATGGCTGTCAAACCTAAACCAAACGTTGTGCACTCAAATCTTTTGCTATATTTAGTTTATTTTGGCATCCGGATGATGATTCTAGCATGAAATTGCTTGGGCACCTGTTAATTTTTAAGATTTTGACACATTCAGCTCAAATGTACACAATTGCTGATTATGGCTGTCAAATCTAAACCAAACGTTGTGCACTCAAATCTTTTGCTGTATTTAGTTTATTTTGGCATCCGGATGATGATTCTAGCATGAAATTGCTTGGGCACCTGTTAATTTTTAAGATTTTGACACATTCAGCTCAAATGTACAATCATGCGCTAAAAACGCATTTAAAGCAATAAAAAGGTGATTATGGCTGTCAAACCTAAACCAAACGTTGTGCACTCAAATCTTTTGCTGTATTTAGTTTATTTTGGCATCCGGATGATGATTCTAGCATGAAATTGCTTGGGCACCTGTTAATTTTTAAGATTTTGACACATTCAGCTCAAATGTACACAATTGCTGATTATGGCTGTCAAATCTAAACCAAACGTTGTGCACTCAAATCTTTTGCTGTATTTAGTTTATTTTGGCATCCGGATGATGATTCTAGCATGAAATTGCTTGGGCACCTGTTAATTTTTAAGATTTTGACACATTCAGCTCAAATGTACACAATTGCTGATTATGGCTGTCAAACCTAAACCAAACGTTGTGCACTAAAATCTTTTGCTGTATTTAGTTTATTTTAGCATCCGGATGATGATTCTAGCATGAAATTGCTTGGGCACCTGTTAATTTTTAAGATTGTGACACATTCAGCTCAAATGTACACAATTGCTGATTATGGCTGTCAAATCTAAACCAAACGTTGTGCACTCAAATCTTTTGCTGTATTTAGTTTATTTTGGCATCCGGATGATGATTCTAGCATGAAATTGCTTGGGCACCTTTTAATTTTTAAGATTTTGACACATTCAGCTCAAATGTACAATCATGCGCTAAAAACGCATTTAAAGCAATAAAAAGGTGATTATGGCTGTCAAACCTAAACCAAACGTTGTGCACTCAAATCTTTTGCTGTATTTAGTTTATTTTGGCATCCGGATGATGATTCTAGCATGAAATTGCTTGGGCACCTGTTAATTTTTTAAGATTTTGACACATTCAGCTCAAATGTACACAATTGCTGATTATGGCTGTCAAATCTAAACCAAACGTTGTGCACTCAAATCTTTTGCTGTATTTAGTTTATTTTGGCATCCGGATGATGATTCTAGCATGAAATTGCTTGGGCACCTGTTAATTTTTAAGATTTTGACACATTCAGCTCAAATGTACAATCATGCGCTAAAAACGCATTTAAAGCAATAAAAAGGTGATTATGGCTATCAAACCTAAACCAAACGTTGTGCACTAAAATCTTTTGCTGTATTTAGTTTATTTTGGCATCCGGATGATGATTCTAGCATGAAATTGCTTGGGCACCTGTTAATTTTTAAGATTTTGACACATTCAGCTCAAATGTACACAATTGCTGATTATGGCTGTCAAATCTAAACCAAACGTTGTGCACTCAAATCTTTTGCTGTATTTAGTTTATTTTGGCATCCGGATGATGATTCTAGCATGAAATTGCTTGGGCACCTGTTAATTTTTAAGATTTTGACACATTCAGCTCAAATGTACAATCATGCGCTAAAAACGCATTTAAAGCAATAAAAAGGTGATTATGGCTGTCAAACCTAAACCAAACGTTGTGCACTCAAATCTTTTGCTGTATTTAGTTTATTTTGGCATCCGGATGATGATTCTAGCATGAAATTGCTTGGGCACCTGTTAATTTTTAAGATTTTGACACATTCAGCTCAAATGTACACAATTGCTGATTATGGCTGTCAAATCTAAACCAAACGTTGTGCACTCAAATCTTTTGCTGTATTTAGTTTATTTTGGCATCCGGATGATGATTCTAGCATGAAATTGCTTGGGCACCTTTTAATTTTTAAGATTTTGACACATTCAGCTCAAATGTACAATCATGCGCTAAAAACGCATTTAATGCAATAAAAAGGTGATTATGGCTGTCAAACCTAAACCAAACGTTGTGCACTCAAATCTTTTGCTGTATTTAGTTTATTTTGGCATCCGGATGATGATTCTAGCATGAAATTGCTTGGGCACCTGTTAATTTTTAAGATTTTGACACATTCAGCTCAAATGTACACAATTGCTGATTATGGCTGTCAAATCTAAACCAAACGTTGTGCACTCAAATCTTTTGCTGTATTTAGTTTATTTTGGCATCCGGATGATGATTCTAGCATGAAATTGCTTGGGCACCTGTTAATTTTTAAGATTTTGACACATTCAGCTCAAATGTACACAATTGCTGATTATGGCTGTCAAATCTAAACCAAACGTTGTGCACTCAAATCTTTTGCTGTATTTAGTTTATTTTGGCATCCGGATGATGATTCTAGCATGAAATTGCTTGGGCACCTTTTAATTTTTAAGATTTTGACACATTCAGCTCAAATGTACAATCATGCGCTAAAAACGCATTTAATGCAATAAAAAGGTGATTATGGCTGTCAAACCTAAACCAAACGTTGTGCACTCAAATCTTTTGCTGTATTTAGTTTATTTTGGCATCCGGATGATGATTCTAGCATGAAATTGCTTGGGCACCTGTTAATTTTTAAGATTTTGACACATTCAGCTCAAATGTACACAATTGCTGATTATGGCTGTCAAATCTAAACCAAACGTTGTGCACTCAAATCTTTTGCTGTATTTAGTTTATTTTGGCATCCGGATGATGATTCTAGCATGAAATTGCTTGGGCACCTGTTAATTTTTAAGATTTTGACACATTCAGCTCAAATGTACAATCATGCGCTAAAAACGCATTTAAAGCAATAAAAAGGTGATTATGGTTGTCAAACCTAAACCAAACGTTGTGCACTCAAATCTTTTGCTGTATTTAGTTTATTTTGGCATCCGGATGATGATTCTAGCATGAAATTGCTTGGGCACCTGTTAATTTTTAAGATTTTGACACATTCAGCTCAAATGTACACAATTGCTGATTATGGCTGTCAAATCTTAACCAAACGTTGTGCACTCAAATCTTTTGCTGTATTTAGTTTATTTTGGCATCCGGATGATGATTCTAGCATGAAATTGCTTGGGCACCTGTTAATTTTTAAGATTTTGACACATTCAGCTCAAATGTACACAATTGCTGATTATGGCTGTCAAATCTAAACCAAACGTTGTGCACTCAAATCTTTTGCTGTATTTAGTTTATTTTGGCATCCGGATGATGATTCTAGCATGAAATTGCTTGGGCACCTGTTAATTTTTAAGATTTTGACACATTCAGCTCAAATGTACAATCATGCGCTAAAAACGCATTTAAAGCAATAAAAAGGTGATTATGGCTGTCAAACCTAAACCAAACGTTGTGCACTCAAATCTTTTGCTGTATTTAGTTTATTTTGGCATCCGGATGATGATTCTAGCATGAAATTGCTTGGGCACCTGTTAATTTTTAAGATTTTGACACATTCAGCTCAAATGTACAATCATGCGCTAAAAACGCATTTAAAGCAATAAAAAGGTGATTATGGCTGTCAAACCTAAACCAAACGTTGTGCACTCAAATCTTTTGCTGTATTTAGTTTATTTTGGCATCCGGATGATGATTCTAGCATGAAATTGCTTGGGCACCTGTTAATTTTTTAAGATTTTGACACATTCAGCTCAAATGTACACAATTGCTGATTATGGCTGTCAAATCTAAACCAAACGTTGTGCACTCAAATCTTTTGCTGTATTTAGTTTATTTTGGCATCCGGATGATGATTCTAGCATGAAATTGCTTGGGCACCTGTTAATTTTTAAGATTTTGACACATTCAGCTCAAATGTACAATCATGCGCTAAAAACGCATTTAAAGCAATAAAAAGGTGATTATGGCTATCAAACCTAAACCAAACGTTGTGCACTAAAATCTTTTGCTGTATTTAGTTTATTTTGGCATCCGGATGATGATTCTAGCATGAAATTGCTTGGGCACCTGTTAATTTTTAAGATTTTGACACATTCAGCTCAAATGTACACAATTGCTGATTATGGCTGTCAAATCTAAACCAAACGTTGTGCACTCAAATCTTTTGCTGTATTTAGTTTATTTTGGCATCCGGATGATGATTCTAGCATGAAATTGCTTGGGCACCTGTTAATTTTTAAGATTTTGACACATTCAGCTCAAATGTACAATCATGCGCTAAAAACGCATTTAAAGCAATAAAAAGGTGATTATGGCTGTCAAACCTAAACCAAACGTTGTGCACTCAAATCTTTTGCTGTATTTAGTTTATTTTGGCATCCGGATGATGATTCTAGCATGAAATTGCTTGGGCACCTGTTAATTTTTAAGATTTTGACACATTCAGCTCAAATGTACACAATTGCTGATTATGGCTGTCAAATCTAAACCAAACGTTGTGCACTCAAATCTTTTGCTGTATTTAGTTTATTTTGGCATCCGGATGATGATTCTAGCATGAAATTGCTTGGGCACCTGTTAATTTTTAAGATTTTGACACATTCAGCTCAAATGTACAATCATGCGCTAAAAACGCATTTAAAGCAATAAAAAGGTGATTATGGCTGTCAAACCTAAACCAAACGTTGTGCACTCAAATCTTTTGCTGTATTTAGTTTATTTTGGCATCCGGATGATGATTCTAGCATGAAATTGCTTGGGCACCTGTTAATTTTTAAGATTTTGACACATTCAGCTCAAATGTACACAATTGCTGATTATGGCTGTCAAATCTTAACCAAACGTTGTGCACTCAAATCTTTTGCTGTATTTAGTTTATTTTGGCATCCGGATGATGATTCTAGCATGAAATTGCTTGGGCACCTGTTAATTTTTAAGATTTTGACACATTCAGCTCAAATGTACACAATTGCTGATTATGGCTGTCAAATCTAAACCAAACGTTGTGCACTCAAATCTTTTGCTGTATTTAGTTTATTTTGGCATCCGGATGATGATTCTAGCATGAAATTGCTTGGGCACCTGTTAATTTTTAAGATTTTGACACATTCAGCTCAAATGTACACAATTGCTGATTATGGCTGTCAAACCTAAACCAAACGTTGTGCACTAAAATCTTTTGCTGTATTTAGTTTATTTTGGCATCCGGATGATGATTCTAGCATGAAATTGCTTGGGCACCTGTTAATTTTTAAGATTTTGACACATTCAGCTCAAATGTACACAATTGCTGATTATGGCTGTCAAATCTAAACCAAACGTTGTGCACTCAAATCTTTTGCTATATTTAGTTTATTTTGGCATCCGGATGATGATTCTAGCATGAAATTGCTTGGGCACCTGTTAATTTTTAAGATTTTGACACATTCAGCTCAAATGTACACAATTGCTGATTATGGCTGTCAAATCTAAACCAAACGTTGTGCACTCAAATCTTTTGCTGTATTTAGTTTATTTTGGCATCCGGATGATGATTCTAGCATGAAATTGCTTGGGCACCTGTTAATTTTTAAGATTTTGACACATTCAGCTCAAATGTACAATCATGCGCTAAAAACGCATTTAAAGCAATAAAAAGGTGATTATGGCTGTCAAACCTAAACCAAACGTTGTGCACTCAAATCTTTTGCTGTATTTAGTTTATTTTGGCATCCGGATGATGATTCTAGCATGAAATTGCTTGGGCACCTGTTAATTTTTAAGATTTTGACACATTCAGCTCAAATGTACACAATTGCTGATTATGGCTGTCAAATCTTAACCAAACGTTGTGCACTCAAATCTTTTGCTGTATTTAGTTTATTTTGGCATCCGGATGATGATTCTAGCATGAAATTGCTTGGGCACCTGTTAATTTTTTAAGATTTTGACACATTCAGCTCAAATGTACACAATTGCTGATTATGGCTGTCAAATCTAAACCAAACGTTGTGCACTCAAATCTTTTGCTGTATTTAGTTTATTTTGGCATCCGGATGATGATTCTAGCATGAAATTGCTTGGGCACCTGTTAATTTTTAAGATTTTGACACATTCAGCTCAAATGTACAATCATGCGCTAAAAACGCATTTAAAGCAATAAAAAGGTGATTATGGCTGTCAAACCTAAACCAAACGTTGTGCACTCAAATCTTTTGCTGTATTTAGTTTATTTTGGCATCCGGATGATGATTCTAGCATGAAATTGCTTGGGCACCTGTTAATTTTTAAGATTTTGACACATTCAGCTCAAATGTACACAATTGCTGATTATGGCTGTCAAATCTTAACCAAACGTTGTGCACTCAAATCTTTTGCTGTATTTAGTTTATTTTGGCATCCGGATGATGATTCTAGCATGAAATTGCTTGGGCACCTGTTAATTTTTAAGATTTTGACACATTCAGCTCAAATGTACACAATTGCTGATTATGGCTGTCAAATCTAAACCAAACGTTGTGCACTCAAATCTTTTGCTGTATTTAGTTTATTTTGGCATCCGGATGATGATTCTAGCATGAAATTGCTCTGGCACCTGTTAATTTTTAAGATTTTGACACATTCAGCTCAAATGTACACAATTGCTGATTATGGCTGTCAAATCTAAACCAAACGTTGTGCACTCAAATCTTTTGCTGTATTTAGTTTATTTTGGCATCCGGATGATGATTCTAGCATGAAATTGCTTGGGCACCTGTTAATTTTTAAGATTTTGACACATTCAGCTCAAATGTACACAATTGCTGATTATGGCTGTCAAACCTAAACCAAACGTTGTGCACTAAAATCTTTTGCTGTATTTAGTTTATTTTGGCATCCGGATGATGATTCTAGCATGAAATTGCTTGGGCACCTGTTAATTTTTAAGATTTTGACACATTCAGCTCAAATGTACACAATTGCTGATTATGGCTGTCAAATCTAAACCAAACGTTGTGCACTCAAATCTTTTGCTGTATTTAGTTTATTTTGGCATCCGGATGATGATTCTAGCATGAAATTGCTTGGGCACCTTTTAATTTTTAAGATTTTGACACATTCAGCTCAAATGTACAATCATGCGCTAAAAACGCATTTAAAGCAATAAAAAGGTGATTATGGCTGTCAAACCTAAACCAAACGTTGTGCACTCAAATCTTTTGCTGTATTTAGTTTATTTTGGCATCCGGATGATGATTCTAGCATGAAATTGCTTGGGCACCTGTTAATTTTTGAAGATTTTGACACATTCAGCTCAAATGTACACAATTGCTGATTATGGCTGTCAAATCTAAACCAAACGTTGTGCACTCAAATCTTTTGCTGTATTTAGTTTATTTTGGCATCCGGATGATGATTCTAGCATGAAATTGCTTGGGCACCTGTTAATTTTTAAGATTTTGACACATTCAGCTCAAATGTACAATCATGCGCTACAAACGCATTTAAAGAAATAAAAAGGTGATTATGGCTGTCAAACCTAAACCAAACGTTGTGCACTCAAATCTTTTGCTATATTTAGTTTATTTTGGCATCCGGATGATGATTCTAGCATGAAATTGCTTGGGCACCTGTTAATTTTTAAGATTTTGACACATTCAGCTCAAATGTACACAATTGCTGATTATGGCTGTCAAATCTAAACCAAACGTTGTGCACTCAAATCTTTTGCTGTATTTAGTTTATTTTGGCATCCGGATGATGATTCTAGCATGAAATTGCTTGGGCACCTGTTAATTTTTAAGATTTTGACATTCAGCTCAAATGTACAATCATGCGCTAAAAACGCATTTAAAGCAATAAAAAGGTGATTATGGCTGTCAAACCTAAACCAAACGTTGTGCACTCAAATCTTTTGCTGTATTTAGTTTATTTTGGCATCCGGATGATGATTCTAGCATGAAATTGCTTGGGCACCTGTTAATTTTTAAGATTTTGACACATTCAGCTCAAATGTACACAATTGCTGATTATGGCTGTCAAATCTTAACCAAACGTTGTGCACTCAAATCTTTTGCTGTATTTAGTTTATTTTGGCATCCGGATGATGATTCTAGCATGAAATTGCTTGGGCACCTGTTAATTTTTAAGATTTTGACACATTCAGCTCAAATGTACACAATTGCTGATTATGGCTGTCAAATCTAAACCAAACGTTGTGCACTCAAATCTTTTGCTGTATTTAGTTTATTTTGGCATCCGGATGATGATTCTAGCATGAAATTGCTTGGGCACCTGTTAATTTTTAAGATTTTGACACATTCAGCTCAAATGTACAATCATGCGCTAAAAACGCATTTAAAGCAATAAAAAGGTGATTATGGCTGTCAAACCTAAACCAAACGTTGTGCACTCAAATCTTTTGCTGTATTTAGTTTATTTTGGCATCCGGATGATGATTCTAGCATGAAATTGCTTGGGCACCTGTTAATTTTTAAGATTTTGACACATTCAGCTCAAATGTACACAATTGCTGATTATGGCTGTCAAATCTAAACCAAACGTTGTGCACTCAAATCTTTTGCTGTATTTAGTTTATTTTGGCATCCGGATGATGATTCTAGCATGAAATTGCTTGGGCACCTGTTAATTTTTAAGATTTTGACACATTCAGCTCAAATGTACAATCATGCGCTAAAAACGCATTTAAAGCAATAAAAAGGTGATTATGGCTATCAAACCTAAACCAAACGTTGTGCACTCAAATCTTTTGCTGTATTTAGTTTATTTTGGCATCCGGATGATGATTCTAGCATGAAATTGCTTGGGCACTTGTTAATTTTTAAGATTTTGACACATTCAGCTCAAATGTACACAATTGCTGATTATGGCTGTCAAATCTAAACCAAACGTGCACTCAAATCTTTTGCTGTATTTAGTTTATTTTGGCATCCGGATGATGATTCTAGCATGAAATTGCTTGGGCACCTGTTAATTTTTAAGATTTTGACACATTCAGCTCAAATGTACAATCATGCGCTAAAAACGCATTTAAAGCAATAAAAAGGTGATTATGGCTGTCAAACCTAAACCAAACGTTGTGCACTCAAATCTTTTGCTGTATTTAGTTTATTTTGGCATCCGGATGATGATTCTAGCATGAAATTGCTTGGGCACCTGTTAATTTTTAAGATTTTGACACATTCAGCTCAAATGTACACAATTGCTGATTATGGCTGTCAAATCTAAACCAAACGTTGTGCACTCAAATCTTTTGCTGTATTTAGTTTATTTTGGCATCCGGATGATGATTCTAGCATGAAATTGCTTGGGCACCTGTTAATTTTTAAGATTTTGACACATTCAGCTCAAATGTACACAATTGCTGATTATGGCTGTCAAACCTAAACCAAACGTTGTGCACTAAAATCTTTTGCTGTATTTAGTTTATTTTGGCATCCGGATGATGATTCTAGCATGAAATTGCTTGGGCACCTGTTAATTTTTTAAGATTTTGACACATTCAGCTCAAATGTACACAATTGCTGATTATGGCTGTCAAATCTAAACCAAACGTTGTGCACTCAAATCTTTTGCTGTATTTAGTTTATTTTGGCATCCGGATGATGATTCTAGCATGAAATTGCTTGGGCACCTGTTAATTTTTAAGATTTTGACACATTCAGCTCAAATGTACAATCATGCGCTAAAAACGCATTTAAAGCAATAAAAAGGTGATTATGGCTGTCAAACCTAAACCAAACGTTGTGCACTCAAATCTTTTGCTGTATTTAGTTTATTTTGGCATCCGGATGATGATTCTAGCATGAAATTGCTTGGGCACCTGTTAATTTTTAAGATTTTGACACATTCAGCTCAAATGTACACAATTGCTGATTATGGCTGTCAAATCTTAACCAAACGTTGTGCACTCAAATCTTTTGCTGTATTTAGTTTATTTTGGCATCCGGATGATGATTCTAGCATGAAATTGCTTGGGCACCTGTTAATTTTTAAGATTTTGACACATTCAGCTCAAATGTACACAATTGCTGATTATGGCTGTCAAATCTAAACCAAACGTTGTGCACTCAAATCTTTTGCTGTATTTAGTTTATTTTGGCATCCGGATGATGATTCTAGCATGAAATTGCTCTGGCACCTGTTAATTTTTAAGATTTTGACACATTCAGCTCAAATGTACACAATTGCTGATTATGGCTGTCAAATCTAAACCAAACGTTGTGCACTCAAATCTTTTGCTGTATTTAGTTTATTTTGGCATCCGGATGATGATTCTAGCATGAAATTGCTTGGGCACCTGTTAATTTTTAAGATTTTGACACATTCAGCTCAAATGTACACAATTGCTGATTATGGCTGTCAAACCTAAACCAAACGTTGTGCACTAAAATCTTTTGCTGTATTTAGTTTATTTTGGCATCCGGATGATGATTCTAGCATGAAATTGCTTGGGCACCTGTTAATTTTTAAGATTTTGACACATTCAGCTCAAATGTACACAATTGCTGATTATGGCTGTCAAATCTAAACCAAACGTTGTGCACTCAAATCTTTTGCTGTATTTAGTTTATTTTGGCATCCGGATGATGATTCTAGCATGAAATTGCTTGGGCACCTTTTAATTTTTAAGATTTTGACACATTCAGCTCAAATGTACAATCATGCGCTAAAAACGCATTTAAAGCAATAAAAAGGTGATTATGGCTGTCAAACCTAAACCAAACGTTGTGCACTCAAATCTTTTGCTGTATTTAGTTTATTTTGGCATCCGGATGATGATTCTAGCATGAAATTGCTTGGGCACCTGTTAATTTTTGAAGATTTTGACACATTCAGCTCAAATGTACACAATTGCTGATTATGGCTGTCAAATCTAAACCAAACGTTGTGCACTCAAATCTTTTGCTGTATTTAGTTTATTTTGGCATCCGGATGATGATTCTAGCATGAAATTGCTTGGGCACCTGTTAATTTTTAAGATTTTGACATTCAGCTCAAATGTACAATCATGCGCTAAAAACGCATTTAAAGCAATAAAAAGGTGATTATGGCTGTCAAACCTAAACCAAACGTTGTGCACTCAAATCTTTTGCTGTATTTAGTTTATTTTGGCATCCGGATGATGATTCTAGCATGAAATTGCTTGGGCACCTGTTAATTTTTAAGATTTTGACACATTCAGCTCAAATGTACACAATTGCTGATTATGGCTGTCAAATCTTAACCAAACGTTGTGCACTCAAATCTTTTGCTGTATTTAGTTTATTTTGGCATCCGGATGATGATTCTAGCATGAAATTGCTTGGGCACCTGTTAATTTTTAAGATTTTGACACATTCAGCTCAAATGTACACAATTGCTGATTATGGCTGTCAAATCTAAACCAAACGTTGTGCACTCAAATCTTTTGCTGTATTTAGTTTATTTTGGCATCCGGATGATGATTCTAGCATGAAATTGCTTGGGCACCTGTTAATTTTTAAGATTTTGACACATTCAGCTCAAATGTACAATCATGCGCTAAAAACGCATTTAAAGCAATAAAAAGGTGATTATGGCTGTCAAACCTAAACCAAACGTTGTGCACTCAAATCTTTTGCTGTATTTAGTTTATTTTGGCATCCGGATGATGATTCTAGCATGAAATTGCTTGGGCACCTGTTAATTTTTAAGATTTTGACACATTCAGCTCAAATGTACACAATTGCTGATTATGGCTGTCAAATCTAAACCAAACGTTGTGCACTCAAATCTTTTGCTGTATTTAGTTTATTTTGGCATCCGGATGATGATTCTAGCATGAAATTGCTTGGGCACCTGTTAATTTTTAAGATTTTGACACATTCAGCTCAAATGTACAATCATGCGCTAAAAACGCATTTAAAGCAATAAAAAGGTGATTATGGCTATCAAACCTAAACCAAACGTTGTGCACTCAAATCTTTTGCTGTATTTAGTTTATTTTGGCATCCGGATGATGATTCTAGCATGAAATTGCTTGGGCACTTGTTAATTTTTAAGATTTTGACACATTCAGCTCAAATGTACAATCATGCGCTACAAACGCATTTAAAGCAATAAAAAGGTGATTATGGCTGTCAAACCTAAACCAAACGTTGTGCACTCAAATCTTTTGCTGTATTTAGTTTATTTTGGCATCCGGATGATGATTCTAGCATGAAATTGCTTGGGCACCTGTTAATTTTTAAGATTTTGACACATTCAGCTCAAATGTACACAATTGCTGATTATGGCTGTCAAATCTAAACCAAACGTTGAGCACTCAAATCTTTTGCTGTATTTAGTTTATTTTGGCATCCGGATGATGATTCTAGCATGAAATTGCTTGGGCACCTGTTAATTTTTAAGATTTTGACACATTCAGCTCAAATGTACACAATTGCTGATTATGGCTGTCAAACCTAAACCAAACGTTGTGCACTAAAATCTTTTGCTGTATTTAGTTTATTTTGGCATCCGGATGATGATTCTAGCATGAAATTGCTTGGGCACCTGTTAATTTTTAAGATTTTGACACATTCAGCTCAAATGTACACAATTGCTGATTATGGCTGTCAAATCTAAACCAAACGTTGTGCACTCAAATCTTTTGCTGTATTTAGTTTATTTTGGCATCCGGATGATGATTCTAGCATGAAATTGCTTGGGCACCTTTTAATTTTTAAGATTTTGACACATTCAGCTCAAATGTACAATCATGCGCTAAAAACGCATTTAAAGCAATAAAAAGGTGATTATGGCTGTCAAACCTAAACCAAACGTTGTGCACTCAAATCTTTTGCTGTATTTAGTTTATTTTGGCATCCGGATGATGATTCTAGCATGAAATTGCTTGGGCACCTGTTAATTTTTTAAGATTTTGACACATTCAGCTCAAATGTACACAATTGCTGATTATGGCTGTCAAATCTAAACCAAACGTTGTGCACTCAAATCTTTTGCTGTATTTAGTTTATTTTGGCATCCGGATGATGATTCTAGCATGAAATTGCTTGGGCACCTGTTAATTTTTAAGATTTTGACACATTCAGCTCAAATGTACAATCATGCGCTACAAACGCATTTAAAGAAATAAAAAGGTGATTATGGCTGTCAAACCTAAACCAAACGTTGTGCACTCAAATCTTTTGCTATATTTAGTTTATTTTGGCATCCGGATGATGATTCTAGCATGAAATTGCTTGGGCACCTGTTAATTTTTAAGATTTTGACACATTCAGCTCAAATGTACACAATTGCTGATTATGGCTGTCAAATCTAAACCAAACGTTGTGCACTCAAATCTTTTGCTGTATTTAGTTTATTTTGGCATCCGGATGATGATTCTAGCATGAAATTGCTTGGGCACCTGTTAATTTTTAAGATTTTGACACATTCAGCTCAAATGTACAATCATGCGCTAAAAACGCATTTAAAGCAATAAAAAGGTGATTATGGCTGTCAAACCTAAACCAAACGTTGTGCACTCAAATCTTTTGCTGTATTTAGTTTATTTTGGCATCCGGATGATGATTCTAGCATGAAATTGCTTGGGCACCTGTTAATTTTTAAGATTTTGACACATTCAGCTCAAATGTACACAATTGCTGATTATGGCTGTCAAATCTTAACCAAACGTTGTGCACTCAAATTTTTTGCTGTATTTAGTTTATTTTGGCATCCGGATGATGATTCTAGCATGAAATTGCTTGGGCACCTGTTAATTTTTAAGATTTTGACACATTCAGCTCAAATGTACACAATTGCTGATTATGGCTGTCAAATCTAAACCAAACGTTGTGCACTCAAATCTTTTGCTGTATTTAGTTTATTTTGGCATCCGGATGATGATTCTAGCATGAAATTGCTTGGGCACCTGTTAATTTTTAAGATTTTGACACATTCAGCTCAAATGTACAATCATGCGCTAAAAACGCATTTAAAGCAATAAAAAGGTGATTATGGCTGTCAAACCTAAACCAAACGTTGTGCACTCAAATCTTTTGCTGTATTTAGTTTATTTTGGCATCCGGATGATGATTCTAGCATGAAATTGCTTGGGCACCTGTTAATTTTTAAGATTTTGACACATTCAGCTCAAATGTACACAATTGCTGATTATGGCTGTCAAATCTAAACCAAACGTTGTGCACTCAAATCTTTTGCTGTATTTAGTTTATTTTGGCATCCGGATGATGATTCTAGCATGAAATTGCTTGGGCACCTGTTAATTTTTAAGATTTTGACACATTCAGCTCAAATGTACAATCATGCGCTAAAAACGCATTTAAAGCAATAAAAAGGTGATTATGGCTATCAAACCTAAACCAAACGTTGTGCACTCAAATCTTTTGCTGTATTTAGTTTATTTTGGCATCCGGATGATGATTCTAGCATGAAATTGCTTGGGCACCTGTTAATTTTTAAGATTTTGACACATTCAGCTCAAATGTACAATCATGCGCTAAAAACGCATTTAAAGCAATAAAAAGGTGATTATGGCTGTCAAACCTAAACCAAACGTTGTGCACTCAAATCTTTTGCTGTATTTAGTTTATTTTGGCATCCGGATGATGATTCTAGCATGAAATTGCTTGGGCACCTGTTAATTTTTAAGATTTTGACACATTCAGCTCAAATGTACACAATTGCTGATTATGGCTGTCAAATCTAAACCAAACGTTGTGCACTCAAATCTTTTGCTGTATTTAGTTT
Organism: Festucalex cinctus; assembly: GCF_051991245.1. Classification (NCBI taxonomy): domain Eukaryota; kingdom Metazoa; phylum Chordata; class Actinopteri; order Syngnathiformes; family Syngnathidae; genus Festucalex; species Festucalex cinctus. Next base: position 71,712 of record NW_027520378.1, read on the forward strand.
ATTTTGGCATCCGGATGATGATTCTAGCATGAAATTGCTTGGGCACCTGTTAATTTTTAAGATTTTGACACATTCAGCTCAAATGTACAATCATGCGCTAAAAACGCATTTAAAGCAATAAAAAGGTGATTATGGCTATCAAACCTAAACCAAACGTTGTGCACTCAAATCTTTTGCTGTATTTAGTTTATTTTGGCATCCGGATGATGATTCTAGCATGAAATTGCTTGGGCACTTGTTAATTTTTAAGATTTTGACACATTCAGCTCAAATGTACACAATTGCTGATTATGGCTGTCAAATCTAAACCAAACGTGCACTCAAATCTTTTGCTGTATTTAGTTTATTTTGGCATCCGGATGATGATTCTAGCATGAAATTGCTTGGGCACCTGTTAATTTTTAAGATTTTGACACATTCAGCTCAAATGTACAATCATGCGCTAAAAACGCATTTAAAGCAATAAAAAGGTGATTATGGCTGTCAAACCTAAACCAAACGTTGTGCACTCAAATCTTTTGCTGTATTTAGTTTATTTTGGCATCCGGATGATGATTCTAGCATGAAATTGCTTGGGCACCTGTTAATTTTTAAGATTTTGACACATTCAGCTCAAATGTACACAATTGCTGATTATGGCTGTCAAACCTAAACCAAACGTTGTGCACTAAAATCTTTTGCTGTATTTAGTTTATTTTGGCATCCGGATGATGATTCTAGCATGAAATTGCTTGGGCACCTGTTAATTTTTAAGATTTTGACACATTCAGCTCAAATGTACACAATTGCTGATTATGGCTGTCAAATCTAAACCAAACGTTGTGCACTCAAATCTTTTGCTGTATTTAGTTTATTTTGGCATCCGGATGATGATTCTAGCATGAAATTGCTTGGGCACCTTTTAATTTTTAAGATTTTGACACATTCAGCTCAAATGTACAATCATGCGCTAAAAACGCATTTAAAGCAATAAAAAGGTGATTATGGCTGTCAAACCTAAACCAAACGTTGTGCACTCAAATCTTTTGCTGTATTTAGTTTATTTTGGCATCCGGATGATGATTCTAGCATGAAATTGCTTGGGCACCTGTTAATTTTTTAAGATTTTGACACATTCAGCTCAAATGTACACAATTGCTGATTATGGCTGTCAAATCTAAACCAAACGTTGTGCACTCAAATCTTTTGCTGTATTTAGTTTATTTTGGCATCCGGATGATGATTCTAGCATGAAATTGCTTGGGCACCTGTTAATTTTTAAGATTTTGACACATTCAGCTCAAATGTACAATCATGCGCTACAAACGCATTTAAAGAAATAAAAAGGTGATTATGGCTGTCAAACCTAAACCAAACGTTGTGCACTCAAATCTTTTGCTATATTTAGTTTATTTTGGCATCCGGATGATGATTCTAGCATGAAATTGCTTGGGCACCTGTTAATTTTTAAGATTTTGACACATTCAGCTCAAATGTACACAATTGCTGATTATGGCTGTCAAATCTAAACCAAACGTTGTGCACTCAAATCTTTTGCTGTATTTAGTTTATTTTGGCATCCGGATGATGATTCTAGCATGAAATTGCTTGGGCACCTGTTAATTTTTAAGATTTTGACACATTCAGCTCAAATGTACAATCATGCGCTAAAAACGCATTTAAAGCAATAAAAAGGTGATTATGGCTGTCAAACCTAAACCAAACGTTGTGCACTCAAATCTTTTGCTGTATTTAGTTTATTTTGGCATCCGGATGATGATTCTAGCATGAAATTGCTTGGGCACCTGTTAATTTTTAAGATTTTGACACATTCAGCTCAAATGTACACAATTGCTGATTATGGCTGTCAAATCTTAACCAAACGTTGTGCACTCAAATCTTTTGCTGTATTTAGTTTATTTTGGCATCCGGATGATGATTCTAGCATGAAATTGCTTGGGCACCTGTTAATTTTAAGATTTTGACACATTCAGCTCAAATGTACACAATTGCTGATTATGGCTGTCAAATCTAAACAAACGTTGTGCACTCAATCTTTGCTGTATTTAGTTTATTTTGGCATCCGGATGATGATTCTAGCATGAAATTGCTTGGGCACCTGTTAATTTTTAAGATTTTGACACATTCAGCTCAAATGTACAATCATGCGCTAAAACGCATTTAAAGCAATAAAAGGTGATTATGGCTGTCAAACCTAAACCAAACGTTGTGCACTCAAATCTTTTGCTGTATTTAGTTTATTTTGGCATCCGGATGATGATTCTAGCATGAAATTGCTGGGCACCTGTTAATTTTTAAGATTTTGACACATTCAGCTCAAATGTACACAATTGCTGATTATGGCTGTCAAATCTAAACCAAACGTTGTGCACTCAAATCTTTTGCTGTATTTAGTTTATTTTGGCATCCGGATGATGATTCTAGCATGAATTGCTTGGGCACCTGTTAATTTTTAAGATTTTGACACATTCAGCTCAAATGTACAATCATGCGCTAAAAACGCATTTAAAGCAATAAAAAGGTGATTATGGCTATCAAACCTAAACCAAACGTTGTGCACTCAAATCTTTTGCTGTATTTAGTTTATTTTGGCATCCGGATGATGATTCTAGCATGAAATTGCTTGGGCACCTGTTAATTTTTAAGATTTTGACACATTCAGCTCAAATGTACACAATTGCTGATTATGGCTGTCAAATCTAAACCAAACGTTGTGCACTCAAATCTTTTGCTGTATTTAGTTTATTTTGGCATCCGGATGATGATTCTAGCATGAAATTGCTTGGGCACCTGTTAATTTTTAAGATTTTGACACATTCAGCTCAAATGTACAATCATGCGCTAAAAACGCATTTAAAGCAATAAAAAGGTGATTATGGCTGTCAAACCTAACCAAACGTTGTGCACTCAAATCTTTTGCTGTATTTAGTTTATTTTTGGCATCCGGATGATGATTCTAGCATGAAATTGCTTGGGCACCTGTTAATTTTTAAGATTTTGACACATTCAGCTCAAATGTACACAATTGCTGATTATGGCTGTCAAATCTAAACCAAACGTTGTGCACTCAAATCTTTTGCTGTATTTAGTTTATTTTGGCATCCGGATGATGATTCTAGCATGAAATTGCTTGGGCACCTGTTAATTTTTAAGATTTTGACACATTCAGCTCAAATGTACAATCATGCGCTAAAAACGCATTTAAAGCAATAAAAAGGTGATTATGGCTGTCAAACCTAAACCAAACGTTGTGCACTCAAATCTTTTGCTGTATTTAGTTTATTTTGCATCCGGATGATGATTCTAGCATGAAATTGCTTGGGCACCTGTTAATTTTAAGATTTTGACACATTCAGCTCAAATGTACACAATTGCTGATTATGGCTGTCAAATCTTAACCAAACGTTGTGCACTCAAATCTTTTGCTGTATTTAGTTTATTTTGGCATCCGGATGATGATTCTAGCATGAAATTGCTTGGGCACCTGTTAATTTTTAAGATTTTGACACATCAGCTCAAATGTACACAATTGCTGATTATGGCTGTCAAATCTAAACCAAACGTTGTGCACTCAAATCTTTTGCTGTATTTAGTTTATTTTGGCGTCCGGATGATGATTCTAGCATGAAATTGCTTGGGCACCTGTTAATTTTAAGATTTTGACACATTCAGCTCAAATGTACACAATTGCTGATTATGGCTGTCAAATCTAAACCAAACGTTGTGCACTCAAATCTTTTGCTGTATTTAGTTTATTTTGGCATCCGGATGATGATTCTAGCATGAAATTGCTTGGGCACCTTGTTAATTTTAAGATTTTGACACATTCAGCTCAAATGTACAATCATGCGCTACAAACGCATTTAAAGCAATAAAAAGGTGATTATGGCTGTCAAACCTAAACCAAACGTTGTGCACTCAAACTCTTTTGCTATATTTAGTTTATTTTGGCATCCGGATGATGATTCTAGCATGAAATTGCTTGGGCACCTGTTAATTTTTAAGATTTTGACACATTCAGCTCAAATGTACACAATTGCTGATTATGGCTGTCAAATCTAAACCAAACGTTGTGCACTCAAATCTTTTGCTGTATTTAGTTTATTTTGGCATCCGGATGATGATTCTAGCATGAAATTGCTTGGGCACCTGTTAATTTTTAAGATTTTGACACATTCAGCTCAAATGTACAATCATGCGCTAAAAACGCATTTAAAGCAATAAAAAGGTGATTATGGCTGTCAAACCTAAACCAAACGTTGTGCACTCAAATCTTTTGCTGTATTTAGTTTATTTGGCATCCGGATGATGATTCTAGCATGAAATTACTTGGGCACCTGTTAATTTTAAGATTTTGACACATTCAGCTCAAATGTACACAATTGCTGATTATGGCTGTCAAATCTAAACCAAACGTTGTGCACTCAAATCTTTTGCTGTATTTAGTTTATTTTGGCATCCGGATGATGATTCTAGCATGAAATTGCTTGGGCACCTGTTAATTTTTAAGATTTTAACACATTCAGCTCAAATGTACAATCATAGCGCTACAAACGCATTTAAAGCAATAAAAAGGTGATTATGGCTGTCAAACCTAAACCAAACGTTGTGCACTCAAATCTTTTGCTATATTTAGTTTATTTTGGCATCCGGATGATGATTTCTAGCATGAATGCTTGGGCACCTGTTAATTTTTAAGATTTAATGCGTTTGTAGCGCAATGATTGTACATTTGAGCTGAATGTGGTAAAATCTTAAAAATTAACAGGTGCCCAAGCAATCTTCATGCTAGAATCATCATCCGGATGCCAAAATAACTAAATACAGCAAAGATTGACGTGCACAACGTTTGTTTAGATTTGACAGCATAATCAGCAATTGTGTACATTTGAGCTGAATGTGTCAAATCTTAAAAATTAACAGGTGCCCAAGTAATTTCATGCTAGAATCATCATCCGGATGCCAAAATAAACTAAATACAGCAAAAGATTTGAGTGCACAACGTTTGGTTTAGGTTTGACAGCCATAATCACCTTTTTTATTGCTTTAAATGCGTTTTTAGCGCATGATTGTACATTTGAGCTGAATGTGTCAAAATCTTAAAAATTAACAGGTGCCCAAGCAATTTCATGCTAGAATCATCATCCGGATGCCAAAATAAACTAAATACAGCAAAGATTTGAGTGCACAACGTTTGGTTTAGATTTGACAGCCATAATCAGCAATTGTGTACATTTGAGCTGAATGTGTCAAAATCTTAAAAATTAACAGGTGCCCAAGCAATTTCATGCTAGAATCATCATCCGGATGCCAAAATAAACTAAATATAGCAAAAGATTTGAGTGCACAACGTTTGGTTTAGGTTTGACAGCCATAATCACCTTTTTATTGCTTTAAATGCGTTTTGTAGCGCATGATTGTACATTTGAGCTGAATGTGTCAAAATCTTAAAATTAACAAGTGCCCAAGCAATTTCATGCTAGAATCATCATCCGGATGCCAAAATAAACTAAATACAGCAAAAGATTTGAGTTGCACAACGTTTGGTTTAGATTTGACAGCCATAATCAGCAATTGTGTACATTTGAGCTGAATGTGTCAAAATCTTAAAAATTAACAGGTGCCCAAGCAATTTCATGCTAGAATCATCATCCGGACGCCAAATAAACTAAATACAGCAAAAGATTTGAGTGCACAACGTTTGGTTTAGATTTGACAGCCATAATCAGCAATTGTGTACATTTGAGCTGATGTGTCAAAATCTTAAAATTAACAGGTGCCCAAGCAATTTCATGCTAGAATCATCATCCGGATGCCAAAATAAACTAAATACAGCAAAAGATTTGAGTGCACAACGTTTGGTTAAGATTTGACAGCCATAATCAGCAATTGTGTACATTTGAGCTGAATGTGTCAAAATCTTAAATTAACAGGTGCCCAAGCAATTTCATGCTAGAATCATCATCCGGATGCCAAAATAAACTAAATACAGCAAAAGATTTGAGTGCACAACGTTTGGTTTAGGTTTGACAGCCATAATCACCTTTTTATTGCTTTAAATGCGTTTTTAGCGCATGATTGTACATTTGAGCTGAATGTGTCAAAATCTTAAAATTAACAGGTGCCAAGCAATTCATGCTAGAATCATCATCCGGATGCCAAAATAAACTAAATACAGCAAAAGATTTGAGTGCACAACGTTTGGTTTAGATTTGACAGCCCATAATCAGCAATTGTGTACATTTGAGCTGAATGTGTCAAAATCTTAAAAATTAACAGGTGCCCAAGCAATTTCATGCTAGAATCATCATCCGGATGCCAAAATAAACTAAATACAGCAAAAGATTTGAGTGCACAACGTTTGGTTTAGGTTTGACAGCCATAATCACCTTTTTATTGCTTTAAATGCGTTTTTAGCGCATGATTGTACATTTGAGCTGAATGTGTCAAAATCTTAAAATTAACAGGTGCCCAAGCAATTTCATGCTAGAATCATCATCCGGATGCCAAAATAAACTAAATACAGCAAAAGATTTGAGTGCACAACGTTTGGTTTAGGATTTGACAGCCATAATCAGCAATTGTGTACATTTGAGCTGAATGTGTCAAAATCTTAAAATTAACAGGTGCCCAAGCAATTTCATGCTAGAATCATCATCCGGATGCCAAAATAAACTAAATACAGCAAAAGATTTGAGTGCACAACGTTTGGTTTAGGTTTGATAGCCATAATCACCCTTTTTATTGCTTTAAATGCGTTTTTAGCGCATGATTGTACATTTGAGCTGAATGTGTCAAAATCTTAAAAATTAACAGGTGCCCAAGCAATTTCATGCTAGAATCATCATCCGGATGCCAAAATAAACTAAATACAGCAAAAAGATTTGAGTGCACAAACGTTTGGTTTAGATTGACAGCCATAATCAGCAATTGTGTACATTTGAGCTGAATGTGTCAAAATCTTAAAAATTAACAGGTGCCCAAGCAATTTCATGCTAGAATCATCATCCGGATGCCAAAATAAACTAAATACAGCAAAAGATTTGAGTGCACAACGTTTGTTTAGGTTTGACAGCCATAATCACCTTTTTATTGCTTTAAATGCGTTTTAGCGCATGATTGTACATTTGAGCTGAATGTGTCAAAATCTTAAAAATTAACAGGTGCCCAAGCAATTTCATGCTAGAATCATCATCCGGATGCCAAAATAAACTAAATACAGCAAAAGATTTGAGTGCACAACGTTTGGTTTAGATTTGACAGCCATAATCAGCAATTGTGTACATTTGAGCTGAATGTGTCAAAATCTTAAAAATTAACAGGTGCCCAAGCAATTTCATGCTAGAATCATCATCCGGATGCCAAAATAAACTAAATACAGCAAAAGATTTGAGTGCACAACGTTTGGTTAAGATTTGACAGCCCTTAATCAGCAATTGTGTACATTTGAGCTGAATGTGTCAAAATCTTAAAAATTAACAGGTGCCCAAGCAATTTCATGCTAGAATCATCATCCGGATGCCAAAATAAACTAAATACAGCAAAAGATTTGAGTGCACAACGTTTGGTTTAGGTTTGACAGCCATAATCACCTTTTTAATGCTTTAAATGCGTTTTAGCGCATGATTGTACATTTGAGCTGAATGTGTCAAAATCTTAAAAATTAACAGGTGCCCAAGCAATTTCATGCTAGAATCATCATCCGGATGCCAAAATAAACTAATACAGCAAAAGATTTGAGTGCACAACGTTTGGTTTAGATTTGACAGCCATAATCAGCAATTGTGTACATTTGAGCTGAATGTGTCAAAATCTTAAAAATTAACAGGTGCCCAAGCAATTTCATGCTAGAATCATCATCCGGATGCCAAAATAAACTAAATATAGCAAAAGATTTGAGTGCACAACGTTTGGTTTAGGTTTGACAGCCATAATCACCTTTTTAATCTTTCTCTTAAATGCGTTTGTAGCGCATGATTGTACATTGAGCTGAATGTGTCAAAATCTTAAAAATTAACAGGTGCCCAAGCAATTTCATGCTAGAATCATCATCCGGATGCCAAAATAAACTAAATACAGCAAAAGATTTGAGTGCACAACGTTTGGTTTAGATTTGACACGCCATAATCAGCAATTGTGTACAATTTGAGCTGAATGTGTCAAAATCTAAAAATTAACAGGTGCCCAAGCAATTTCATGCTAGAATCATCATCCGGATGCCAAAATAAACTAAATACAGCAAAAGATTTGAGTGCACAACGTTTGGTTTAGGTTTGACAGCCATAATCACCTTTTTATTGCTTTAAATGCGTTTTTAGCGCATGATTGTACATTTGAGCTGAATGTGTCAAAATCTTAAAAATTAAAAGGTGCCCAAAGCAATTTCATGCTAGAATCATCATCCGGATGCCAAAATAAACTAAATACAGCAAAAGATTTGAGTGCACAACGTTTGGTTTAGATTGACAGCCATAATCAGCTAATTGTGTACATTGAGCTGAATGTGTCAAAATCTTAAAAATTAACAGGTGCCCAAGCAATTTCATGCTAGAATCATCATCCGGATGCCAAATAAACTAAATACAGCAAAAGATTTTAGTGCACAACGTTTGGTTTAGGTTTGACAGCCATAATCAGCAATTGTGTACATTTGAGCTGAATGTGTCAAAATCTTAAAATTAACAGGTGCCCAAGCAATTTCATGCTAGAATCATCATCCGGATGCAAAATAAACTAAATACAGCAAAAGATTTGAGTGCACAACGTTTGGTTTAGTTTGACAGCCATAATCACCTTTTTATTGCTTTAAATGCGTTTTTAGCGCATGATTGTACATTTGAGCTGAATGTGTCAAAATCTTAAAAATTAACAGGTGCCCAAGCAATTTCATGCTAGAATCATCATCCGGATGCCAAAATAAACTAAATACAGCAAAAGATTTGAGTGCACACGTTTGGTTTAGATTTGACAGCCATAATCAGCAATTGTGTACATTTGAGCTGAATGTGTCAAAATCTTAAAAAATTAACAAGTGCCCCAAGCAATTTCATGCTAGAATCATCATCCGGATGCCAAAATAAACTAAAATACAGCAAAAAGATTTGAGTGCACAACGTTTGGTTTAGGTTTGATAGCCATAATCACCTTTTTATGCTTTAAATGCGTTTTAGCGCATGATTGTACATTTGAGCTGAATGTGTCAAAATCTTAAAAATTAACAGGTGCCCAAGCAATTTCATGCTAGAATCATCATCCGGATGCCAAAATAAACTAAATACAGCAAAAGATTTGAGTGCACAACGTTTGGTTTAGATTTGACAGCCATAATCAGCAATTGTGTACATTTGAGCTGAATGTGTCAAAATCTTAAAAATTAACAGGTGCCCAAGCAATTTCATGCTAGAATCATCATCCGGATGCCAAATAAACTAAATACAGCAAAAGATTTGAGTGCACAACGTTTGGTTTAGGTTTGACAGCCATAATCACCTTTTTATTGCTTTAAATGCGTTTTTAGCGCATGATTGTACATTTGAGCTGAATGTGTCAAAATCTTAAAAATTAACAGGTGCCCAAGGCAATTCATGCTAGAATCATCATCCGGATGCCAAAATAAACTAAATACAGCAAAAGATTTGAGTGCACAACGTTTGGTTTAGGTTTGATAGCCATAATCACCTTTTTATTGCTTTAAATCGTTTTTAGCGCATGATTGTACATTTGAGCTGAATGTGTCAAAATCTTAAAAATTAACAGGTGCCCAAGCAATTTCATGCTAGAATCATCATCCGGATGCCAAAATAAACTAAATAACAGCAAAAGATTTGAGTGCACAACGTTTGGTTTAGATTTGACAGAGCCATAATCAGCAATTGTGTACATTTGAGCTGAATGTGTCAAAATCTTAAAAATTAACAGGTGCCCAAGCAATTTCATGCTAGAATCATCATCCGGATGCCAAAATAAACTAAATACAGCAAAAGATTTGTAGTGCACAACGTTATGGTTTAGGTTTGACAGCCATAATCACCTTTTTATTGCTTTAAATGCGTTTTTAGCGCATGATTGTACATTTGAGCTGAATGTGTCAAAATCTTAAAAATTAACAGGTGCCCAAGCAATTTCATGCTAGAATCATCATCCCGGATGCCAAAATAAACTAAATACAGCAAAAGATTTGTGTGCACAACGTTTGGTTTAGATTTGACAGCCATAATCTAGCAATTGTGTACATTTGAGCTGAATGTGTCAAAATCTTAAAAATTAACAGGTGCCCAAGCAATTTCATGCTAGAATCATCATCCGGATGCCCAAAATAAACTAAATACAGCAAAAAATTTGAGTGCACAACGTTTGGTTAAGATTTGACAGCCATAATCAGCAATTGTGTACATTTGAGCTGAATGTGTCAAAATCTTAAAAATTACAGGTGCCCAAGCAATTTCATGCTAGAATCATCATCCGGATGCCAAAATAAACTAAATACAGCAAAAGATTTGAGTGCACAACGTTTGGTTAGGTTTGACAGCCATAATCACCTTTTTATTGCTTTAAATGCGTTTTAGCGCATGATTGTACATTTGAGCTGAATGTGTCAAAATCTTAAAAATTAACAGGTGCCCAAGCAATTTCATGCTAGAATCATCATCCGGATGCCAAAAATAAACTAAATAACAGCAAAAGATTTGAAGTGCACAACGTTTGGTTTAGATTTGACAGCCATAATCAGCAATTGTGTACATTTGAGCTGAATGTGTCAAAATCTTAAAAATTAACAGGTGCCCAAGCAATTTCATGCTAGAATCATCAATCCGGATGCCAAAATAAACTAAATATAGCAAAAGATTTGAGTGCACAACGTTTGGTTTAGGTTTGACAGCCATAATCACCTTTTTATTTCTTTAAATGCGTTTGTAGCGCATGATTGTACATTTGAGCTGAATGTGTCAAAATCTTAAAAATTAACAGGTGCCCAAGCAATTTCATGCTAGAATCATCATCCGGATGCCAAATAAACTAAATACAGCAAAAGATTTGAGTGCACAACGTTGGTTTAGATTTGACAGCCATAATCAGCAATTGTGTACATTTGAGCTGAATGTGTCAAAATCTTAAAAAATTAACAGGTGCCCAAGCAATTTCATTGCTAGAATCATCATCCGGATGCCAAAATAAACTAAATACAGCAAAAGATTTGAGTGCACAACGTTTGGTTTAGGTTTGACAGCCATAATCACCTTTTTATTGCTTTAAATGCGTTTTTAGCGCATGATTGTACATTTGAGCTGAATGTGTCAAAATCTTAAAAATTAAAAGGTGCCCAAGCAATTTCATGCTAGAATCATCATCCGGATGCCAAAATAAACTAAATACAGCAAAAGATTTGAGTGCACAACGTTTGGTTTAGATTTGACAGCCATAATCAGCAATTGTGTACATTTGAGCTGAATGTGTCAAAATCTTAAAAATTAACAGGTGCCCAAGCAATTTCATGCTAGAATCATCATCCGGATGCCAAAATAAACTAAATACAGCAAAAGATTTTAGTGCACAACGTTTGGTTAGGTTTGACAGCCATAATCAGCAATTGTGTACATTTGAGCTGAATGTGTCAAAATCTTAAAAATTAACAGGTGCCCAAGCAATTTCATGCTAGAATCATCATCCGGATGCCAAAATAAACTAAATACAGCAAAAGATTTGAGTGCTCAACGTTTGGTTTAGATTTGACAGCCTAATCAGCAATTGTGTACATTTGAGCTGAATGTGTCAAAATCTTAAAAATTAACAGGTGCCCAAGCAATTTCATGCTAGAATCATCATCCGGATGCCAAAATAAACTAAATACAGCAAAAGATTTGAGTGCACAACGTTTGGTTTAGTTTGACAGCCATAATCACCTTTTATTGCTTTAAATGCGTTTGTAGCGCATGATTGTACATTTGAGCTGAATGTGTCAAAATCTTAAAAATTAACAGGTGCCCAAGCAATTTCATGCTAGAATCATCATCCGGATGCCAAAATAAACTAAATACAGCAAAAGATTGAGTGCACAACGTTTGGTTTAGGTTTGATAGCCATAATCACCTTTTTATTGCTTTAAATGCGTTTTTAGCGCATGATTGTACATTTGAGCTGAATGTGTCAAAATCTTAAAAATTAACAGGTGCCCAAGCAATTTCATGCTAGAATCATCATCCGGATGCCAAAATAAACTAAATACAGCAAAAGATTTGAGTGCACAACGTTTGGTTTAGATTTGACAGCCATAATCAGCAATTGTGTACATTTGAGCTGAATGTGTCAAAATCTTAAAAATTAACAGGTGCCCAAGCAATTTCATGCTAGAATCATCATCCGGATGCCAAAATAAACTAAATACAGCAAAAGATTTGAGTGCACAACGTTTGGTTTAGGTTTGACAGCCATAATCACCTTTTATGCTTAATGCGTTTAGCGCATATGTGTACATTTGAGCTGAATGTGTCAAAATCTTAAAAATTAACAGGTGCCCAAGCACAATTTCATGCTAGAATCATCATCCGGATGCCAAAATAAACTAAATACAGCAAAAGATTTGAGTGCACAACGTTTGGTTTAGATTTGACAGCCATAATCAGCAATTGTGTACATTTGAGCTGAATGTGTCAAAATCTTAAAAATTAACAGGTGCCCAAGCAATTTCATGCTAGAATCATCATCCGGATGCCAAAATAAACTAATACAGCAAAAGATTTGAGTGCACAACGTTTGGTTAGATTTGACAGCCATAATCAGCAATTGTGTACATTTGAGCTGAATGTGTCAAAATCTTAAAAATTAACAGGTGCCCAAGCAATTTCATGCTAGAATCATCATCCGGATGCCAAAATAAACTAAATACAGCAAAAGATTTGAGTGCACAACGTTTGGTTTAGGTTTGACAGCCATAATCACCTTTTTATTGCTTTAAATGCGTTTTTAGCGCATGATTGTACATTGAGCTGAATGTCAAAATCTTAAAATTAACAGGTGCCCAAGCAATTTCATGCTAGAATCATCATCCGGATGCCAAAATAAACTAAATACAGCAAAAGATTTGAGTGCACAACGTTTGGTTTAGATTTGACAGCCATAATCAGCAATTGTGTACATTTGAGCTGAATGTGTCAAAATCTTCAAAATTAACAGTGCCCAAGCAATTTCATGCTAGAATCATCATCCGGATGCCAAAATAAACTAAATACAGCAAAAGATTTGAGTGCACAACGTTTGGTTTAGGTTTGACAGCCATAATCACCTTTTTATTGCTTTAAATGCGTTTTTAGCGCATGATTGTACATTTGAGCTGAATGTGTCAAAATCTTAAAAATTAAAAGGTGCCCAAGCAATTTCATGCTAGAATCATCATCCGGATGCCAAAATAAACTAAATACAGCAAAGATTTGAGTGCACAACGTTTGGTTTAGATTTGACAGCCATAATCAGCAATGTGTACATTTGAGCTGAATGTGTCAAAATCTAAAAATTAACAGGTGCCCAAGCAATTTCATGCTAGAATCATCATCCGGATGCCAAAATAAACTAAATACAGCAAAAGATTTTAGTGCACAACGTTTGGTTTAGGTTTGACAGCCATAATCAGCAATTGATGTACATTTGAGCTGAATGTGTCAAAATCTTAAAAATTAACAGGTGCCCAAGCAATTTCATGCTAGAATCATCATCCGGATGCCAAAATAAACTAAATACAGCAAAAGATTTGAGTGCACAACGTTTGGTTTAGATTTGACAGCCATAATCAGCAATTGTGTACATTTGAGCTGAATGTGTCAAAATCTTAAAATTAACAGGTGCCCAGAGCAATTTCATGCTAGAATCATCATCCGGATGCCAAAATAAACTAAATACAGCAAAAGATTTGACGTGCACAACGTTTGGTTTAGATTTGACAGCCATAATCAGCAATTGTGTACATTTGAGCTGAATGTGTCAAAATCTTAAAATTAACAGGTGCCCAAGCAATTTCATGCTAGAATCATCATCCGGATGCCAAAATAAACTAAATACAGCAAAAGATTTGAGTGCACAACGTTTGGTTAAGATTTGACAGCCATAATCAGCAATTGTGTACATTTGAGCTGAATGTGTCAAAATCTTAAAATTAACAGGTGCCCAAGCAATTTCATGCTAGAATCATCATCCGGATGCCAAAATAAACTAAATACAGCAAAAGATTTGAGTGCACAACGTTTGGTTTAGGTTTGACAGCCATAATCACCTTTTTATTGCTTTAAATGCGTTTTTAGCGCATGATTGTACATTTGAGCTGAATGTGTCAAAATCTTAAAAATTAACAGGTGCCCAAGCAATTTCATGCTAGAATCATCATCCGGATGCCAAAATAAACTAAATACAGCAAAAGATTTGAGTGCACAAACGTTTGGTTTAGATTTGACAGCCATAATCAGCAATTGTGTACATTTGAGCTGAATGTGTCAAAATCTTAAAAAATTAACAGGTGCCCCAAGCAATTTCATGCTAGAATCATCATCCGGATGCCAAAATAAACTAAATACAGCAAAAGATTTGAGTGCACAACGTTTGGTTTAGGTTTGACAGCCATAATCAGCAATTGTGTACATTTGAGCTGAATGTGTCAAAATCTTAAAAATTAACAGGTGCCCAAGCAATTTCATGCTAGAATCATCATCCGGATGCCAAAATAAACTAAATACAGCAAAAGATTTGAGTGCACAACGTTTGGTTTAGATTTGACAGCCATAATCAGCAATTGTGTACATTTGAGCTGAATGTGTCAAAATCTTAAAAATTAACAGGTGCCCAAGCAATTTCATGCTAGAATCATCATCCGGATGCCAAAATAAACTAAATACAGCAAAAGATTTGAGTGCACAACGTTTGGTTTAGGTTTGACAGCCATAATCACCTTTTATTGCTTTAAATGCGTTTTAGCGCATGATTGTACATTTGAGCTGAATGTGTCAAAATCTTAAAAATTAACAGGTGCCCAAGCAATTTCATGCTAGAATCATCATCCGGATGCCAAAATAAACTAAATACAGCAAAAGATTTGAGTGCAACGTTTGGTTTAGATTTGACAGCCATAATCAGCAATTGTGTACATTTGAGCTGAATGTGTCAAAATCTTAAAAATTAACAAGTGCCCAAGCAATTTCATGCTAGAATCATCATCCGGATGCCAAAATAAACTAAATACAGCAAAAGATTTGAGTGCACAACGTTTGGTTTAGGTTTGATAGCCATAATCACCTTTTTATTGCTTTAAATGCGTTTTAGCGCATGATTGTACATTTGAGCTGAATGTGTCAAAATCTTAAAAATTAACAGGTGCCCAAGCAATTTCATGCTAGAATCATCATCCGGATGCCAAAATAAACTAAATACAGCAAAAGATTTGAGTGCACAACGTTTGGTTTAGATTTGACAGCCATAATCAGCAATTGTGTACATTGAGCTGAATGTGTCAAAATCTTAAAAATTAACAGGTGCCCAAGCAATTTCATGCTAGAATCATCATCCGGATGCCAAAATAAACTAAATACAGCAAAAGATTTGAGTGCACAACGTTTGGTTTAGGTTTGACAGCCATAATCACCTTTTATTGCTTTAAATGCGTTTTTAGCGCATGATTGTACATTTGAGCTGAATGTGTCAAAATCTTAAAAATTAACAGGTGCCCAAGCAATTTCATGCTAGAATCATCATCCGGATGCCAAAATAAACTAAATACAGCAAAAGATTTGAGTGCACAACGTTTGGTTTAGATTTGACAGCCATAATCAGCAATTGTGTACATTTGAGCTGAATGTGTCAAAATCTTAAAAATTAACAGGTGCCAAGCAATTTCATGCTAGAATCATCATCCGGATGCCAAATAAACTAAATACAGCAAAAGATTTGAGTGCACAACGTTTGGTTAAGATTTGACAGCCATAATCAGCAATTGTGTACATTTGAGCTGAATGTGTCAAAATCTTAAAAATTAACAGGTGCCCAAGCAATTTCATGCTAGAATCATCATCCGGATGCCAAAATAAACTAAATACAGCAAAAGATTTGAGTGCACAACGTTTGGTTTAGGTTTGACAGCCATAATCACCTTTTTATTGCTTTAAATGCGTTTTAGCGCATGATTGTACATTTGAGCTGAATGTCAAAATCTTAAAAATTAACAGGTGCCCAAGCAATTTCATGCTAGAATCATCATCCGGATGCCAAAATAAACTAAATACAGCAAAAGATTTGAGTGCACAACGTTTGGTTTAGATTTGACAGCCATAATCAGCAATTGTGTACATTTGAGCTGAATGTGTCAAAATCTTAAAAATTAACAGGTGCCCAAGCAATTTCATGCTAGAATCATCATCCGGATGCCAAATAAACTAAATATAGCAAAAGATTTGAGTGCACAACGTTTGGTTTAGGTTTGACAGCCATAATCACCTTTTTATTTCTTTAAATGCGTTTGTAGCGCATGATTGTACATTGAGCTGAATGTGTCAAAATCTTAAAAATTAACAGGTGCCCAAGCAATTTCATGCTAGAATCATCATCCGGATGCCAAAATAAACTAAATACAGCAAAAGATTTGAGTGCACAACGTTTGGTTTAGATTTGACAGCCATAATCAGCAATTGTGTACATTTGAGCTGAATGTGTCAAAATCTTCAAAATTAACAGGTGCCCAAGCATTTCATGCTAGAATCATCATCCGGATGCCAAAATAAACTAAATACAGCAAAAGATTTGAGTGCACAACGTTTGGTTTAGGTTTGACAGCCCTAATCACCTTTTATTGCTTTAATGCGTTTTTAGCGCATGATTGTACATTTGAGCTGAATGTGTCAAATCTTAAAATTAAAAGGTGCCCAAGCAATTTCATGCTAGAATCATCATCCGGATGCCAAAATAAACTAATACAGCAAAAGATTTGAGTGCACAACGTTTGGTTTAGATTTGACAGCCATAATCAGCAATTGTGTACATTTGAGCTGAATGTGTCAAAATCTTAAAAATTAACAGGTGCCCAAGCAATTTCATGCTAGAATCATCATCCGGATGCCAAAATAAACTAAATACAGCAAAAGATTTTAGTGCACAACGTTTGGTTTAGGTTTGACAGCCATAATCAGCAAATGTGTACATTTGAGCTGAATGTGTCAAAATCTTAAAAATTAACAGGTGCCCAAGCAATTTCATGCTAGAATCATCATCCGGATGCCAAAATAAACTAAATACAGCAAAAGATTTGAGTGCACAACGTTTGGTTTAGATTTGACAGCCATAATCAGCAATTGTGTACATTTGAGCTGAATGTGTCAAAATCTTAAAAATTAACAGGTGCCAGAGCAATTTCATGCTAGAATCATCATCCGGATGCCAAAATAAACTAAATACAGCAAAAGATTTGAGTGCACAACGTTTGGTTTAGATTTGACAGCCATAATCAGCTATTGATGTACATTTGAGCTGAATGTGTCAAAATCTTAAAAATTAACAGGTGCCCAAGCAATTTCATGCTAGAATCATCATCCGGATGCCAAATAAACTAAATACAGCAAAAGATTTGAGTGCACAACGTTTGGTTAAGATTTGACAGCCATAATCAGCAATTGTGTACATTTGAGCTGAATGTGTCAAAATCTTAAAAATTAACAGGTGCCCAAGCAATTTCATGCTAGAATCATCATCCGGATGCCAAATAAACTAAATACAGCAAAAGATTTGAGTGCACAACGTTTGTTTAGGTTTGACAGCCATAATCACCTTTTTATTGCTTTAAATGCGTTTTAGCGCATGATTGTACATTTGAGCTGAATGTGTCAAAATCTTAAAATTAACAGGTGCCCAAGCAATTTCATGCTAGAATCATCATCCGGATGCCAAAATAAACTAAATACAGCAAAAGATTTGAGTGCACAACGTTTGGTTTAGATTTGACAGCCATAATCAGCAATTGTGTACATTGAGCTGAATGTGTCAAAATCTTAAAAAATTAACAGGTGCCCAAGCAATTTCATGCTAGAATCATCATCCGGATGCCAAAATAAACTAAATACAGCAAAAAGATTTGAGTGCACAACGTTTGGTTAAGATTTGACAGCCATAATCAGCTAATTGTGTACATTTGAGCTGAATGTGTCAAAATCTTAAAAATTAACAGGTGCCCAAGCAATTTCATGCTAGAATCATCATCCGGATGCCAAAATAAACTAAATACAGCAAAAGATTTGAGTGCACAACGTTTGGTTTAGGTTTGACAGCCATAATCACCTTTTTATTGCTTTAAATGCGTTTTTAGCGCATGATTGTACATTTGAGCTGAATGTGTCAAAATCTTAAAAATTAACAGGTGCCCAAGCAATTTCATGCTAGAATCATCATCCGGATGCCAAAATAAACTAAATACAGCAAAAGATTTGAGTGCACAACGTTTGGTTTAGATTTGACAGCCATAATCAGCAATTGTGTACATTTGAGCTGAATGTGTCAAATCTTAAAAATTAACAGGTGCCCAAGCAATTTCATGCTAGAATCATCATCCGGATGCCAAAATAAACTAATATAGCAAAAGATTGAGTGCACAACGTTTGTTTAGATTTGACAGCCATAATCAGCAATTGTGTACATTTGAGCTGAATGTGTCAAAATCTTAAAAATTAACAGGTGCCCAAGCAATTTCATGCTAGAATCATCATCCGGATGCCAAATAAACTAAATACAGCAAAAGATTTTAGTGCACAACGTTTGGTTTAGGTTTGACAGCCATAATCAGCAATTGTGTACATTTGAGCTGAATGTGTCAAAATCTTAAAAATTAACAGGTGCCCAAGCAATTTCATGCTAGAATCATCATGCCGGATGCCAAAATAAACTAAATACAGCAAAAGATTTGAGTGCACAACGTTTGTTTAGATTTGACAGCCATAATCAGCAATTGTGTACATTTGAGCTGAATGTGTCAAAATCTTAAAATTAACAGGTGCCCAAGCAATTTCATGCTAGAATCATCATCCGGATGCCAAAATAAACTAAATACAGCAAAAGATTTGAGTGCACAACGTTTGGTTAAGATTTGACAGCCATAATCAGCAATTGTGTACATTTGAGCTGAATGTGTCAAAATCTTAAAAATTAACAGGTGCCCAAGCAATTTCATGCTAGAATCATCATCCGGATGCCAAAATAAACTAAAATACAGCAAAAGATTTGAGTGCACAACGTTTGGTTTAGGTTTGACAGCCATAATCACCTTTTATTGCTTTAAAATGCGTTTTTAGCGCATGATTGTACATTTGAGCTGAATGTGTCAAAATCTTAAAAATTAACAGGTGCCCAAGCAATTTCATGCTAGAATCATCATCCGGATGCCAAAATAAACTAAATACAGCAAAAGATTTGAGTGCACAACGTTTTGGTTTAGATTTGACAGCCATAATCAGCAATTGTGTACATTTGAGCTGAATGTGTCAAAATCTTAAAAATTAACAGGTGCCCAAGCAATTCATGCTAGAATCATCATCCGGATGCCAAAATAAACTAAATACAGCAAAAGATTTGAGTGCACAACGTTTGGTTTAGGTTTGACAGCCATAATCACCTTTTTATTGCTTTAAATGCGTTTTTAGCGCATGATTGTACATTTGAGCTGAATGTGTCAAAATCTTAAAAATTAACAGGTGCCCAAGCAATTTCATGCTAGAATCATCATCCGGATGCCAAAATAAACTAAATACAGCAAAAGATTTGAGTGCACAACGTTTGGTTTAGATTTGACAGCCATAATCAGCAATTGTGTACATTTGAGCTGAATGTGTCAAAATCTTAAAAATTAACAGGTGCCCAAGCAATTTCATGCTAGAATCATCATCCGGATGCCAAAATAACTAAATACAGCAAAAGATTTTAGTGCACAACGTTTGGTTTAGGTTGATAGCCATAATCACCTTTTATTGCTTTAAATGCGTTTTTAGCGCATGATTGTACATTGAGCTGAATGTGTCAAAATCTTAAAAATTAACAGGTGCCCAAGCAATTCATGCTAGAATCATCATCCGGATGCCAAATAAACTAAATACAGCAAAGATTTGAGTGCACAACGTTTGGTTTAGATTTGACAGCCATAATCAGCAATTGTGTACATTTGAGCTGAATGTGTCAAAATCTTAAAAAATTAACAGGTGCCCAAGCAATTTCATGCTAGAATCATCATCCGGATGCCAAATAAACTAAATACAGCAAAAGATTTGAGTGCACAACGTTTGGTTTAGGGTTGACAGCCATAATCACCTTTTTATTGCTTTAAATGCGTTTTTAGCGCATGATTGTACATTTGAGCTGAATGTGTCAAAATCTAAAAATTAACAGGTGCCCAAGCAATTTCATGCTAGAATCATCATCCGGATGCCAAAATAAACTAAATACAGCAAAAGATTTGAGTGCACAACGTTTGGTTTAGGTTTGACAGCCATAATCACCTTTTTATTGCTTTAAATGCGTTTTAGCGCATGATTGTACATTTGAGCTGAATGTGTCAAAATCTTAAAATTAACAGGTGCCCAAAGCAATTTCATGCTAGAATCATCATCCGGATGCCAAAATAAACTAAATACAGCAAAAGATTTGATGTGCACAACGTTTGGTTTAGATTTGACAGCCATAATCAGCAATTGTGTACATTTGAGCTGAATGTGTCAAAATCTTAAAAATTAACAGGTGCCCAAGCAATTTCATGCTAGAATCATCATCCGGATGCCAAAATAAACTAAATACAGCAAAAGATTTGAGTGCACAACGTTTGGTTAAGATTTGACAGCCATAATCAGCAATTGTGTACATTTGAGCTGAATGTGTCAAAATCTTAAAAATTAACAGGTGCCCAAGCAATTTCATGCTAGAATCATCATCCGGATGCCAAAATAAACTAAATACAGCAAAAGATTTGAGTGCACAACGTTTGGTTTAGGTTTGACAACCATAATCACCTTTTTATTGCTTTAAATGCGTTTTTAGCGCATGATTGTACATTTGAGCTGAATGTGTCAAAATCTTAAAAATTAACAGGTGCCCAAGCAATTTCATGCTAGAATCATCATCCGGATGCCAAAATAAACTAAATACAGCAAAAGATTTGAGTGCACAACGTTTGGTTTAGATTTGACAGCCATAATCAGCAATTGTGTACATTTGAGCTGAATGTGTCAAAATCTTAAAAATTAACAGGTGCCCAAGCAATTTCATGCTAGAATCATCATCCGGATGCCAAAATAAACTAAATACAGCAAAAGATTTGAGTGCACAACGTTTGGTTTAGGTTTGACAGCCATAATCACCTTTTTATTGCATTAATGCGTTTTTAGCGCATGATTGTACATTTGAGCTGATGTGTCAAAATCTAAAATTAAAAGGTGCCCAAGCAATTTCATGCTAGAATCATCATCCGGATGCCAAATAAACTAAATACAGCAAAAGATTTGAGTGCACAACGTTTGGTTTAGATTTGACAGCCATAATCAGCAATTGTGTACATTTGAGCTGAATGTGTCAAAATCTTAAAATTAACAGGTGCCCAAGCAATTTCATGCTAGAATCATCATCCGGATGCCAAAATAAACTAATACAGCAAAAGATTTGAGTGCACAACGTTTGGTTTAGATTTGACAGCCATAATCAGCAATTGTGTACATTTGAGCTGAATGTGTCAAAATCTTAAAAATTAACAGGTGCCCAAGCAATTTCATGCTAGAATCATCATCCGGATGCCAAAATAAACTAAATACAGCAAAAGATTGAGTGCACAACGTTTGGTTTAGGTTGACAGCCATAATCACCTTTTTATTGCATTAAATGCGTTTTTAGCGCATGATTGTACATTTGAGCTGAATGTGTCAAAATCTTAAAATTAAAGGTGCCAAAGCAATTTCATGCTAGAATCATCATCCGGATGCCAAAATAAACTAAATATCAGCAAAGATTTGAGTGCACAACGTTTGGTTTAGATTTGACAGCCATAATCAGCAATTGTGTACATTTGAGCTGAATGTGTCAAAATCCTTAAAATTAACAGGTGCCCAAGCAATTTTCATGCTAGAATCATCATCCGGATGCCAAATAAACTAAATACAGCAAAAGATTTGAAGTGCACAACGTTTGTTTAGGTTTGACAGCCATAATCACCTTTTTATTGCATTTAAATGCGTTTTTAGCGCATGATTGTACATTTGAGCTGAATGTGTCAAAATCTTAAAAATTAACAGGTGCCCAAGCAATTTCATGCTAGAATCATCATCCGGGATGCAAAATAAACTAAATACAGCAAAAGATTTGAGTGCACAACGTTTGGTTTAGATTTGACAGCCATAATCAGCAATTGTGTACATTGAGCTGAATGTGTCAAAATCTTAAAAATTAACAGGTGCCCAAGCAATTTCATGCTAGAATCATCACCGGATGCCAAAATAAACTAAATACAGCAAAAGATTTTAGTGCACAACGTTTGGTTTAGGTTTGATAGCCATAATCACCTTTTATTGCTTTAAATGCGTTTTTAGCGCATGATTGTACATTTGAGCTGAATGTGTCAAAATCTTAAAATTAACAGGTGCCCAAGCAATTTCATGCTAGAATCATCATCCGGATGCCAAAATAAACTAAATACAGCAAAAGATTGAGTGCACAACGTTTGGTTTAGATTTGACAGCCATAATCAGCAATTGTGTACATTTGAGCTGATGTGTCAAATCTTAAAAATTAACAGGTGCCCAAGCAATTTCATGCTAGAATCATCATCCGGATGCCAAAATAAACTAAATACAGCAAAAGATTTGAGTGCACAACGTTTGGTTTAGGTTTGACAGCCATAATCACCTTTTTATTGCTTTAAATGCGTTTTAGCGCATGATTGTACATTGAGCTGAATGTGTCAAAATCTTAAAAATTAAAAGGTGCCCAAGCAATTTCATGCTAGAATCATCATCCGGATGCCAAAATAAACTAAATACAGCAAAAGATTTGAGTGCACAACGTTTGGTTAGATTTGACAGCCATAATCAGCAATTGTGTACATTTGAGCTGAATGTGTCACAATCTTAAAAATTAACAGGTGCCCAAGCAATTTTCATGCTAGAATCATCATCCGATGCTAAAATAAACTAAATACAGCAAAAGATTTTAGTGCACAACGTTGGTTTAGGTTTGACAGCCATAATCAGCAATTGTGTACATTTGAGCTGAATGTGTCAAAATCTTAAAAATTAACAGGTGCCAAGCAATTCATGCTAGAATCATCATCCGGATGCCAAAATAAACTAAATACAGCAAAAGATTTGAGTGCACAACGTTTGGTTTAGATTTGACAGCCATAATCAGCAATTGTGTACATTTGAGCTGAATGTGTCAAAATCTTAAAATTTAACAGGTGCCCAAGCAATTTTCATGCTAGAATCATCAATCCGATGCAAAATAAACTAAAATACAGCAAAGATTGAGTGCACAACGTTTGGTTTAGGTTTGACAGCCATA
>NW_027520379.1:0-94510 GCF_051991245.1 Festucalex cinctus
TTTGAGCTGAATGTGTCAAAATCTTAAAAATTAACAGGTGCCCAAGCAATTTCATGCTAGAATCATCATCCGGATGCCAAAATAAACTAAATACAGCAAAAGATTTGAGTGCACAACGTTTGGTTTAGGTTTGATAGCCATAATCACCTTTTTATTGCTTTAAATGCGTTTTTAGCGCATGATTGTACATTTGAGCTGAATGTGTCAAAATCTTAAAAATTAACAGGTGCCCAAGCAATTTCATGCTAGAATCATCATCCGGATGCCAAAATAAACTAAATACAGCAAAAGATTTGAGTGCACAACGAATTGGTTTAGATTTGACAGCCATAATCAGCAATTGTGTACATTTGAGCTGAATGTGTCAAAATCTTAAAAATTAACAGGTGCCCAAGCAATTTCATGCTAGAATCATCATCCGGATGCCAAAATAAACTAAATACAGCAAAAGATTTGAGTGCACAACGTTTGGTTTAGGTTTGACAGCCATAATCACCTTTTTATTGCTTTAAATGCGTTTTTAGCAGATGATTGTACATTTGAGCTGAATGTGTCAAAATCTTAAAAATTAACAGGTGCCCAAGCAATTTCATGCTAGAATCATCATCCGGATGCCAAAATAAACTAAATACAGCAAAAGATTTGAGTGCACAACGTTTGGTTTAGATTTGACAGCCATAATCAGCAATTGTGTACATTTGAGCTGAATGTGTCAAAATCTTAAAAATTAACAGGTGCCCAAGCAATTTCATGCTAGAATCATCATCCGGATGCCAAAATAAACTAAATACAGCAAAAGATTTGAGTGCACAACGTTTGGTTTAGGTTTGACAGCCATAATCACCTTTTTATTGCTTTAAATGCATTTTTAGCGCATGATTGTACATTTGAGCTGAATGTGTCAAAATCTTAAAAATTAACAGGTGCCCAAGCAATTTCATGCTAGAATCATCATCCGGATGCCAAAATAAACTAAATACAGCAAAAGATTTGAGTGCACAACGTTTGGTTTAGATTTGACAGCCATAATCAGCAATTGTGTACATTTGAGCTGAATGTGTCAAAATCTTAAAAATTAACAGGTGCCCAAGCAATTTCATGCTAGAATCATCATCCGGATGCCAAAATAAACTAAATACAGCAAAAGATTTGAGTGCACAACGTTTGGTTTAGGTTTGACAGCCATAATCACCTTTTTATTGCTTTAAATGCGTTTTTAGCGCATAATTGTACATTTGAGCTGAATGTGTCAAAATCTTAAAAATTAACAGGTGCCCAAGCAATTTCATGCTAGAATCATCATCCGGATGCCAAAATAAACTAAATACAGCAAAAGATTTGAGTGCACAACGTTTGGTTTAGGTTTGATAGCCATAATCACCTTTTTATTGCTTTAAATGCGTTTTTAGCGCATGATTGTACATTTGAGCTGAATGTGTCAAAATCTTAAAAATTAACAGGTGCCCAAGCAATTTCATGCTAGAATCATCATCCGGATGCCAAAATAAACTAAATACAGCAAAAGATTTGAGTGCACAACGTTTGGTTAAGATTTGACAGCCATAATCAGCAATTGTGTACATTTGAGCTGAATGTGTCAAAATCTTAAAAATTAACAGGTGCCCAAGCAATTTCATGCTAGAATCATCATCCGGATGCCAAAATAAACTAAATACAGCAAAAGATTTGAGTGCACAACGTTTGGTTTAGGTTTGACAGCCATAATCACCTTTTTATTGCTTTAAATGCGTTTTTAGCAGATGATTGTACATTTGAGCTGAATGTGTCAAAATCTTAAAAATTAACAGGTGCCCAAGCAATTTCATGCTAGAATCATCATCCGGATGCCAAAATAAACTAAATACAGCAAAAGATTTGAGTGCACAACGTTTGGTTTAGATTTGACAGCCATAATCAGCAATTGTGTACATTTGAGCTGAATGTGTCAAAATCTTAAAAATTAACAGGTGCCCAAGCAATTTCATGCTAGAATCATCATCCGGATGCCAAAATAAACTAAATATAGCAAAAGATTTGAGTGCACAACGTTTGGTTTAGGTTTGACAGCCATAATCACCTTTTTATTGCTTTAAATGCGTTTGTAGCGCATGATTGTACATTTGAGCTGAATGTGTCAAAATCTTAAAAAATAACAGGTGCCCAAGCAATTTCATGCTAGAATCATCATCCGGATGCCAAAATAAACTAAATACAGCAAAAGATTTGAGTGCACAACGTTTGGTTTAGATTTGACAGCCATAATCAGCAATTGTGTACATTTGAGCTGAATGTGTCAAAATCTTAAAAATTAACAGGTGCCCAAGCAATTTCATGCTAGAATCATCATCCGGATGCCAAAATAAACTAAATACAGCAAAAGATTTGAGTGCACAACGTTTGGTTTAGGTTTGACAGCCATAATCACCTTTTTATTGCTTTAAATGCATTTTTAGCGCATGATTGTACATTTGAGCTGAATGTGTCAAAATCTTAAAAATTAACAGGTGCCCAAGCAATTTCATGCTAGAATCATCATCCGGATGCCAAAATAAACTAAATACAGCAAAAGATTTGAGTGCACAACGTTTGGTTTAGATTTGACAGCCATAATCAGCAATTGTGTACATTTGAGCTGAATGTGTCAAAATCTTAAAAATTAACAGGTGCCCAAGCAATTTCATGCTAGAATCATCATCCGGATGCCAAAATAAACTAAATACAGCAAAAGATTTGAGTGCACAACGTTTGGTTCAGGTTTGACAGCCATAATCACCTTTTTATTGCTTTAAATGCGTTTTTAGCGCATGATTGTACATTTGAGCTGAATGTGTCAAAATCTTAAAAATTAACAGGTGCCCAAGCAATTTCATGCTAGAATCATCATCCGGATGCCAAAATAAACTAAATATAGCAAAAGATTTGAGTGCACAACGTTTGGTTTAGGTTTGACAGCCATAATCACCTTTTTATTGCTTTAAATGCGTTTGTAGCGCATGATTGTACATTTGAGCTGAATGTGTCAAAATCTTAAAAATTAACAGGTGCCCAAGCAATTTCATGCTAGAATCATCATCCGGATTCCAAAATAAACTAAATACAGCAAAAGATTTGAGTGCACAACGTTTGGTTTAGATTTGACAGCCATAATCAGCAATTGTGTACATTTGAGCTGAATGTGTCAAAATCTTAAAAATTAACAGGTGCCCAAGCAATTTCATGCTAGAATCATCATCCGGATGCCAAAATAAACTAAATACAGCAAAAGATTTGAGTGCACAACGTTTGGTTTAGGTTTGACAGCCATAATCACCTTTTTATTGCTTTAAATGCGTTTTTAGCGCATAATTGTACATTTGAGCTGAATGTGTCAAAATCTTAAAAATTAACAGGTGCCCAAGCAATTTCATGCTAGAATCATCATCCGGATGCCAAAATAAACTAAATACAGCAAAAGATTTGAGTGCACAACGTTTGGTTTAGGTTTGATAGCCATAATCACCTTTTTATTGCTTTAAATGCGTTTTTAGCGCATGATTGTACATTTGAGCTGAATGTGTCAAAATCTTAAAAATTAACAGGTGCCCAAGCAATTTCATGCTAGAATCATCATCCGGATGCCAAAATAAACTAAATACAGCAAAAGATTTGAGTGCACAACGTTTGGTTAAGATTTGACAGCCATAATCAGCAATTGTGTACATTTGAGCTGAATGTGTCAAAATCTTAAAAATTAACAGGTGCCCAAGCAATTTCATGCTAGAATCATCATCCGGATGCCAAAATAAACTAAATACAGCAAAAGATTTGAGTGCACAACGTTTGGTTTAGGTTTGACAGCCATAATCACCTTTTTATTGCTTTAAATGCGTTTTTAGCAGATGATTGTACATTTGAGCTGAATGTGTCAAAATCTTAAAAATTAACAGGTGCCCAAGCAATTTCATGCTAGAATCATCATCCGGATGCCAAAATAAACTAAATACAGCAAAAGATTTGAGTGCACAACGTTTGGTTTAGATTTGACAGCCATAATCAGCAATTGTGTACATTTGAGCTGAATGTGTCAAAATCTTAAAAATTAACAGGTGCCCAAGCAATTTCATGCTAGAATCATCATCCGGATGCCAAAATAAACTAAATATAGCAAAAGATTTGAGTGCACAACGTTTGGTTTAGGTTTGACAGCCATAATCACCTTTTTATTGCTTTAAATGCGTTTGTAGCGCATGATTGTACATTTGAGCTGAATGTGTCAAAATCTTAAAAAATAACAGGTGCCCAAGCAATTTCATGCTAGAATCATCATCCGGATGCCAAAATAAACTAAATACAGCAAAAGATTTGAGTGCACAACGTTTGGTTTAGATTTGACAGCCATAATCAGCAATTGTGTACATTTGAGCTGAATGTGTCAAAATCTTAAAAATTAACAGGTGCCCAAGCAATTTCATGCTAGAATCATCATCCGGATGCCAAAATAAACTAAATACAGCAAAAGATTTGAGTGCACAACGTTTGGTTTAGGTTTGACAGCCATAATCACCTTTTTATTGCTTTAAATGCATTTTTAGCGCATGATTGTACATTTGAGCTGAATGTGTCAAAATCTTAAAAATTAACAGGTGCCCAAGCAATTTCATGCTAGAATCATCATCCGGATGCCAAAATAAACTAAATACAGCAAAAGATTTGAGTGCACAACGTTTGGTTTAGATTTGACAGCCATAATCAGCAATTGTGTACATTTGAGCTGAATGTGTCAAAATCTTAAAAATTAACAGGTGCCCAAGCAATTTCATGCTAGAATCATCATCCGGATGCCAAAATAAACTAAATACAGCAAAAGATTTGAGTGCACAACGTTTGGTTCAGGTTTGACAGCCATAATCACCTTTTTATTGCTTTAAATGCGTTTTTAGCGCATGATTGTACATTTGAGCTGAATGTGTCAAAATCTTAAAAATTAACAGGTGCCCAAGCAATTTCATGCTAGAATCATCATCCGGATGCCAAAATAAACTAAATATAGCAAAAGATTTGAGTGCACAACGTTTGGTTTAGGTTTGACAGCCATAATCACCTTTTTATTGCTTTAAATGCGTTTGTAGCGCATGATTGTACATTTGAGCTGAATGTGTCAAAATCTTAAAAATTAACAGGTGCCCAAGCAATTTCATGCTAGAATCATCATCCGGATTCCAAAATAAACTAAATACAGCAAAAGATTTGAGTGCACAACGTTTGGTTTAGATTTGACAGCCATAATCAGCAATTGTGTACATTTGAGCTGAATGTGTCAAAATCTTAAAAATTAACAGGTGCCCAAGCAATTTCATGCTAGAATCATCATCCGGATGCCAAAATAAACTAAATACAGCAAAAGATTTGAGTGCACGTTTGGTTTAGATTTGACAGCCATAATCACCTTTTTATTGCTTTAAATGCGTTTTTAGCGCATGAATGTACATTTGAGCTGAATGTGTCAAAATCTTACAAATTAACAGGTGCCCAAGCAATTTCATGCTAGAATCATCATCCGGATGCCAAAATAAACTAAATACAGCAAAAGATTTGAGTGCACAACGTTTGGTTTAGATTTGACAGCCATAATCACCTTTTTATTGCTTTAAATGCGTTTTTAGCGCATGATTGTACATTTGAGCTGAATGTGTCAAAATCTTAAAAATTAACAGGTGCCCAAGCAATTTCATGCTAGAATCATCATCCGGATGCCAAAATAAACTAAATATAGCAAAAGATTTGAGTGCACAACGTTTGGTTTAGGTTTGACAGCCATAATCACCTTTTTATTGCTTTAAATGCGTTTGTAGCGCATGATTGTACATTTGAGCTGAATGTGTCAAAATCTTAAAAATTAACAGGTGCCCAAGCAATTTCATGCTAGAATCATCATCCGGATGCCAAAATAAACTAAATACAGCAAAAGATTTGAGTGCACAACGTTTGGTTTAGATTTGACAGCCATAATCAGCAATTGTGTACATTTGAGCTGAATGTGTCAAAATCTTAAAAATTAACAGGTGCCCAAGCAATTTCATGCTAGAATCATCATCCGGATGCCAAAATAAACTAAATATAGCAAAAGATTTGAGTGCACAACGTTTGGTTTAGGTTTGACAGCCATAATCACCTTTTTATTGCTTTAAATGCGTTTGTAGCGCATGATTGTACATTTGAGCTGAATGTGTCAAAATCTTAAAAATTAACAGGTGCCCAAGCAATTTCATGCTAGAATCATCATCCGGATGCCAAAATAAACTAAATATAGCAAAAGATTTGAGTGCACAACGTTTGGTTTAGGTTTGACAGCCATAATCACCTTTTTATTGCTTTAAATGCGTTTGTAGCGCATGATTGTACATTTGAGCTGAATGTGTCAAAATCTTAAAAATTAACAGGTGCCCAAGCAATTTCATGCTAGAATCATCATCCGGATGCCAAAATAAACTAAATACAGCAAAAGATTTGAGTGCACAACGTTTGGTTTAGATTTGACAGCCATAATCAGCAATTGTGTACATTTGAGCTGAATGTGTCAAAATCTTAAAAATTAACAGGTGCCCAAGCAATTTCATGCTAGAATCATCATCCGGATGCCAAAATAAACTAAATACAGCAAAAGATTTGAGTGCACAACGTTTGGTTTAGGTTTGACAGCCATAATCACCATTTTATTGCTTTAAATGCGTTTTTAGCGCATGATTGTACATTTGAGCTGTCATGTTTTGGTTTGGTGGGGGTGGGTTTTTGTTGTCTTTTGGTCGTTTGTCATGTGTTCCTTGTTTCTTCCCTTGTCCCGTTATGTCAAACCACGTCCACCTGAGTGTTTCTTCCCTTCCCAGTGTATCCACCAATCAGCTTCCCCTGCCACTTGTGTCTTACCCAGCTGTGTCTAGTCATTGTCATTAGCCTGTGTGTATTTAGTCCCCTGTTTTCCGTTCGGTTCTTGGGGAGTCATAGTATCTGTTGTGCCTGTTGTTGTCCCTGTGTTCCATGCCATGCCATGCCATGCCATGCCATGCCTTGTGTTTGTTTTTTGATCTTGTTAATTTTTTTATAGTACCTTGTTAATAGTTTTTGTTAATTAAATCCCCTTTTTTACCTGCATCCCTGCCTTGCCCTGTTTTTTTGGTTGCCTCCTGCATTTGGGTCCTGCCTTCAACACCCCACTCCCGTGACAGAATGACTCCACCAGAACTGGACCCAGCAGGGGCAATGGCGGAATTTGAGACCTGGCAGAGGCTTGAAGACATCGCCCGAGTCATTGCGGAGATAAAAGAGTTGATGGCTTTGGACCGTGGCGACTGGAGTGATGGGTCGGACTGGCCTCAGAACCCTGAACCTCGTCTGCTGCAGCCTCTCGCTCCGGAACCTCGTCTGCTGCCGCCGCAGCCCCCGGCCGCTTCGCCTGTGCCGCTGCCGCCGCAGCCCCCGGCCGCTTCGCCTGTGCCGCTGCCGCCACAGCCCCCGGCCGCTTCGCCTGTGCCGCTGCCGCCGCAGCCCCCGGCCGCTTCGCCTGTGCCGCTGCCGCCGCAGCCCCCGGCCGCTTCGCCTGTGCCGCTGCCGCCGCAGCCCCCGGCCGCTTCGCCTGTGCCGCTGCCGCCCCAGCCCCCGGCCGCTTCGCCTGTGCCGCTGCCGCCGCAGCCCCCGGCCGCTTCGCCTGTGCCGCTGCCGCCGCAGCCACCGGCCGCTTCGCCTGTGCCGCTGCCGCCGCAGCCCCCGGCCGCTTCGCCTGTGCCGCTGCCGCCGCAGCCCCCGGCCGCTTCGCCTGTGCCGCTGCCGCCGCAGCCCCCGGCCGCTTCGCCTGTGCCGCTGCCGCCGCAGCCCCCGGCCGCTTCGCCTGTGCCGCTGCCGCCGCAGCCCCCGGCCGCTTCGCCTGTGCCGCTGCCGCCGCAGCCCCCGGCCGCTTCGCCTGTGCCGCTGCCGCCGCAGCCCCCGGCCGCTTCGCCTGTGCCGCTGCCGCCGCAGCCCCCGGCCGCTTCGCCTGTGCCGCTGCCGCCGCAGCCCCCGGCCGCTTCGCCTGTGCCGCTGCCGCCGCAGCCCCTGGCCGCTTCGTCTGTGCCTCTGCCGCCGCAGCCCCTGGCCGCTTCGCCTGTGCCGCTGCCGCCGCAGCCCCTGGCCGCTTCGCCTGGGCCGCTACCTCCTGTTCCTCGTCAGGCGGCGCATGGATTGCGGCCGCCACCTCGTGTTCCTCGTCAGGCGGCGCATGGATTGCGGCCGCCACCTCTTGTTCCTCGTCAGGCGGAGCATGGATTGCGGCCGCCACCTCTTGTTCCTCGTCCGGCGGCGCATGGATTGCGGCCGCCACCGCCTGCACCAGTTCCGGCGGCGCCCGGCCAGCGGCCGCCATCGCCTGCACCTGTTCCGGCGGCGCTCGGCCAGCGGCCGCCATCGCCTGCACCAGTTCCGGCGGCGCCCGGCCAGCGGCCGCCTCCTGCTCCTCATCTGGCGGCGAACACCCCGCCGCCACCTCTGCTCCTTGTCGGGCGTCGAGGACGCCCTCCTGACTGGTCCCGCTGGGACTCTCTTGTCGGGCGTCGAGGACGCCCTCCGGAACTGCTTTTTGTCTGGGACGGATGGGTGGGCCGTGTGCCCTCCTCCGTGCCCCCTTCCGCCCGCCCTTGTTTTTGGACTTTTTGTGTTGGACGTCTGGGAGCCGTCCCTTGAGGGGGGGGTTATGTCATGTTTTGGTTTGGTGGGGGTGGGTTTTTGTTGTCTTTTGGTCGTTTGTCATGTGTTCCTTGTTTCTTCCCTTGTCCCGTTATGTCAAACCACGTCCACCTGAGTGTTTCTTCCCTTCCCAGTGTATCCACCAATCAGCTTCCCCTGCCACTTGTGTCTTACCCAGCTGTGTCTAGTCATTGTCATTAGCCTGTGTGTATTTAGTCCCCTGTTTTCCGTTCGGTTCTTGGGGAGTCATAGTATCTGTTGTGCCTGTTGTTGTCTCTGTGTTCCATGCCATGCCATGCCTTGTGTTTGTTTTTTGATCTTGTTAATTTTTTCATAGTACCTTGTTTATAGTTTTTGTTAATTAAATCCCCTTTTTTACCTGCATCCCTGCCTTGCCCTGTTTTTTTGGTTGCCTCCTGCATTTGGGTCCTGCCTTCAACACCCCACTCCCGTGACATGAGCTGAATGTGTCAAAATCTTAAAAATTAACAGGTGCCCAAGCAATTTCATACTAGAATCATCATCCGGATGCCAAAATAAACTAAATACAGCAAAAGATTTGAGTGCACAACGTTTGGTTTAGATTTGACAGCCATAATCAGCAATTGTGTACATTTGAGCTGAATGTGTCAAAATCTTAAAAATTAACAGGTGCCCAAGCAATTTCATGCTAGAATCATCATCCGGATGCCAAAATAAACTAAATACAGCAAAAGATTTGAGTGCACAACGTTTGGTTTAGGTTTGACAGCCATAATCACCTTTTTATTGCTTTAAATGCGTTTGTAGCGCATGATTGTACATTTGAGCTGAATGTGTCAAAATCTTAAAAATTAACAGGTGCCCAAGCAATTTCATGCTAGAATCATCATCCGGATGCCAAAATAAACTAAATACAGCAAAATATTTGAGTGCACAACGTTTGGTTTAGATTTGACAGCCATAATCAGCAATTGTGTACATTTGAGCTGAATGTGTCAAAATCTTAAAAATTAACAGGTGCCCAAGCAATTTCATGCTAGAATCATCATCCGGATGCCAAAATAAACTAAATACAGCAAAAGATTTGAGTGCACAACGTTTGGTTTAGGTTTGATAGCCATAATCACCTTTTTATTGCTTTAAATGCGTTTTTAGCGCATGATTGTACATTTGAGCTGAATGTGTCAAAATCTTAAAAATTAACAGGTGCCCAAGCAATTTCATGCTAGAATCATCATCCGGATGCCAAAATAAACTAAATACAGCAAAAGATTTGAGTGCACAACGTTTGGTTTAGATTTGACAGCCATAATCAGCAATTGTGTACATTTGAGCTGAATGTGTCAAAATCTTAAAAATTAACAGGTGCCCAAGCAATTTCATGCTAGAATCATCATCCGGATGCCAAAATAAACTAAATACAGCAAAAGATTTGAGTGCACAACGTTTGGTTTAGGTTTGACAGCCATAATCACCTTTTTATTGCTTTAAATGCGTTTGTAGCGCATGATTGTACATTTGAGCTGAATGTGTCAAAATCTTAAAAATTAACAGGTGCCCAAGCAATTTCATGCTAGAATCATCATCCGGATGCCAAAATAAACTAAATACAGCAAAAGATTTGAGTGCACAACGTTTGGTTTAGATTTGACAGCCATAATCAGCAATTGTGTACATTTGAGCTGAATGTGTCAAAATCTTAAAAATTAACAGGTGCCCAAGCAATTTCATGCTAGAATCATCATCCGGATGCCAAAATAAACTAAATACAGCAAAAGATTTGAGTGCACAACGTTTGGTTTAGGTTTGACAGCCATAATCACCTTTTTATTGCTTTAAATGCATTTTTAGCGCATGATTGTACATTTGAGCTGAATGTGTCAAAATCTTAAAAATTAACAGGTGCCCAAGCAATTTCATGCTAGAATCATCATCCGGATGCCAAAATAAACTAAATACAGCAAAAGATTTGAGTGCACAACGTTTGGTTTAGATTTGACAGCCATAATCAGCAATTGTGTACATTTGAGCTGAATGTGTCAAAATCTTAAAAATTAACAGGTGCCCAAGCAATTTCATGCTAGAATCATCATCCGGATGCCAAAATAAACTAAATACAGCAAAAGATTTGAGTGCACAACGTTTGGTTTAGGTTTGACAGCCATAATCACCTTTTTATTGCTTTAAATGCGTTTTTAGCGCATAATTGTACATTTGAGCTGAATGTGTCAAAATCTTAAAAATTAACAGGTGCCCAAGCAATTTCATGCTAGAATCATCATCCGGATGCCAAAATAAACTAAATACAGCAAAAGATTTGAGTGCACAACGTTTGGTTTAGGTTTGATAGCCATAATCACCTTTTTATTGCTTTAAATGCGTTTTTAGCGCATGATTGTACATTTGAGCTGAATGTGTCAAAATCTTAAAAATTAACAGGTGCCCAAGCAATTTCATGCTAGAATCATCATCCGGATGCCAAAATAAACTAAATACAGCAAAAGATTTGAGTGCACAACGTTTGGTTTAGATTTGACAGCCATAATCAGCAATTGTGTACATTTGAGCTGAATGTGTCAAAATCTTAAAAATTAACAGGTGCCCAAGCAATTTCATGCTAGAATCATCATCCGGATGCCAAAATAAACTAAATACAGCAAAAGATTTGAGTGCACAACGTTTGGTTTAGGTTTGACAGCCATAATCACCTTTTTATTGCTTTAAATGCGTTTTTAGCAGATGATTGTACATTTGAGCTGAATGTGTCAAAATCTTAAAAATTAACAGGTGCCCAAGCAATTTCATGCTAGAATCATCATCCGGATGCCAAAATAAACTAAATACAGCAAAAGATTTGAGTGCACAACGTTTGGTTTAGATTTGACAGCCATAATCAGCAATTGTGTACATTTGAGCTGAATGTGTCAAAATCTTAAAAATTAACAGGTGCCCAAGCAATTTCATGCTAGAATCATCATCCGGATGCCAAAATAAACTAAATATAGCAAAAGATTTGAGTGCACAACGTTTGGTTTAGGTTTGACAGCCATAATCACCTTTTTATTGCTTTAAATGCGTTTGTAGCGCATGATTGTACATTTGAGCTGAATGTGTCAAAATCTTAAAAATTAACAGGTGCCCAAGCAATTTCATGCTAGAATCATCATCCGGATGCCAAAATAAACTAAATACAGCAAAAGATTTGAGTGCACAACGTTTGGTTTAGATTTGACAGCCATAATCAGCAATTGTGTACATTTGAGCTGAATGTGTCAAAATCTTAAAAATTAACAGGTGCCCAAGCAATTTCATGCTAGAATCATCATCCGGATGCCAAAATAAACTAAATACAGCAAAAGATTTGAGTGCACAACGTTTGGTTTAGGTTTGACAGCCATAATCACCTTTTTATTGCTTTAAATGCATTTTTAGCGCATGATTGTACATTTGAGCTGAATGTGTCAAAATCTTAAAAATTAACAGGTGCCCAAGCAATTTCATGCTAGAATCATCATCCGGATGCCAAAATAAACTAAATACAGCAAAAGATTTGAGTGCACAACGTTTGGTTTAGATTTGACAGCCATAATCAGCAATTGTGTACATTTGAGCTGAATGTGTCAAAATCTTAAAAATTAACAGGTGCCCAAGCAATTTCATGCTAGAATCATCATCCGGATGCCAAAATAAACTAAATATAGCAAAAGATTTGAGTGCACAACGTTTGGTTTAGGTTTGATAGCCATAATCACCTTTTTATTGCTTTAAATGCGTTTTTAGCGCATAATTGTACATTTGAGCTGAATGTGTCAAAATCTTAAAAATTAACAGGTGCCCAAGCAATTTCATGCTAGAATCATCATCCGGATGCCAAAATAAACTAAATACAGCAAAAGATTTGAGTGCACAACGTTTGGTTTAGGTTTGATAGCCATAATCACCTTTTTATTGCTTTAAATGCGTTTTTAGCGCATGATTGTACATTTGAGCTGAATGTGTCAAAATCTTAAAAATTAACAGGTGCCCAAGCAATTTCATGCTAGAATCATCATCCGGATGCCAAAATAAACTAAATACAGCAAAAGATTTGAGTGCACAACGTTTGGTTTAGGTTTGACAGCCATAATCACCATTTTATTGCTTTAAATGCGTTTTTAGCGCATGATTGTACATTTGAGCTGTCATGTTTTGGTTTGGTGGGGGTGGGTTTTTGTTGTCTTTTGGTCGTTTGTCATGTGTTCCTTGTTTCTTCCCTTGTCCCGTTATGTCAAACCACGTCCACCTGAGTGTTTCTTCCCTTCCCAGTGTATCCACCAATCAGCTTCCCCTGCCACTTGTGTCTTACCCAGCTGTGTCTAGTCATTGTCATTAGCCTGTGTGTATTTAGTCCCCTGTTTTCCGTTCGGTTCTTGGGGAGTCATAGTATCTGTTGTGCCTGTTGTTGTCCCTGTGTTCCATGCCATGCCATGCCATGCCATGCCTTGTGTTTGTTTTTTGATCTTGTTAATTTTTTCATAGTACCTTGTTAATAGTTTTTGTTAATTAAATCCCCTTTTTTACCTGCATCCCTGCCTTGCCCTGTTTTTTTGGTTGCCTCCTGCATTTGGGTCCTGCCTTCAACACCCCACTCCCGTGACAGAATGACTCCACCAGAACTGGACCCAGCAGGGGCAATGGCGGAATTTGAGACCTGGCAGAGGCTTGAAGACATCGCCCGAGTCATTGCGGAGATAAAAGAGTTGATGGCTTTGGACCGTGGCGACTGGAGTGATGGGTCGGACTGGCCTCAGAACCCTGAACCTCGTCTGCTGCAGCCTCTCGCTCCGGAACCTCGTCTGCTGCCGCCGCAGCCCCCGGCCGCTTCGCCTGTGCCGCTGCCGCCGCAGCCCCCGGCCGCTTCGCCTGTGCCGCTGCCGCCACAGCCCCCGGCCGCTTCGCCTGTGCCGCTGCCGCCGCAGCCCCCGGCCGCTTCGCCTGTGCCGCTGCCGCCGCAGCCCCCGGCCGCTTCGCCTGTGCCGCTGCCGCCGCAGCCCCCGGCCGCTTCGCCTGTGCCGCTGCCGCCCCAGCCCCCGGCCGCTTCGCCTGTGCCGCTGCCGCCGCAGCCCCCGGCCGCTTCGCCTGTGCCGCTGCCGCCGCAGCCACCGGCCGCTTCGCCTGTGCCGCTGCCGCCGCAGCCCCCGGCCGCTTCGCCTGTGCCGCTGCCGCCGCAGCCCCCGGCCGCTTCGCCTGTGCCGCTGCCGCCGCAGCCCCCGGCCGCTTCGCCTGTGCCGCTGCCGCCGCAGCCCCCGGCCGCTTCGCCTGTGCCGCTGCCGCCGCAGCCCCCGGCCGCTTCGCCTGTGCCGCTGCCGCCGCAGCCCCCGGCCGCTTCGCCTGTGCCGCTGCCGCCGCAGCCCCCGGCCGCTTCGCCTGTGCCGCTGCCGCCGCAGCCCCCGGCCGCTTCGCCTGTGCCGCTGCCGCCGCAGCCCCCGGCCGCTTCGCCTGTGCCGCTGCCGCCGCAGCCCCTGGCCGCTTCGCCTGTGCCGCTGCCGCCGCAGCCCCTGGCCGCTTCGTCTGTGCCGCTGCCGCCGCAGCCCCTGGCCGCTTCGCCTGTGCCGCTGCCGCCGCAGCCCCTGGCCGCTTCGCCTGGGCCGCTACCTCCTGTTCCTCGTCAGGCGGCGCATGGATTGCGGCCGCCACCTCGTGTTCCTCGTCAGGCGGCGCATGGATTGCGGCCGCCACCTCTTGTTCCTCGTCAGGCGGCGCATGGATTGCGGCCGCCACCTCTTGTTCCTCGTCCGGCGGCGCATGGATTGCGGCCGCCACCGCCTGCACCAGTTCCGGCGGCGCCCGGCCAGCGGCCGCCATCGCCTGCACCTGTTCCGGCGGCGCTCGGCCAGCGGCCGCCATCGCCTGCACCAGTTCCGGCGGCGCCCGGCCAGCGGCCGCCTCCTGCTCCTCATCTGGCGGCGAACACCCCGCCGCCACCTCTGCTCCTTGTCGGGCGTCGAGGACGCCCTCCTGACTGGTCCCGCTGGGACTCTCTTGTCGGGCGTCGAGGACGCCCTCCGGAACTGCTTTTTGTCTGGGACGGATGGGTGGGCCGTGTGCCCTCCTCCGTGCCCCCTTCCGCCCGCCCTTGTTTTTGGACTTTTTGTGTTGGACGTCTGGGAGCCGTCCCTTGAGGGGGGGGTTATGTCATGTTTTGGTTTGGTGGGGGTGGGTTTTTGTTGTCTTTTGGTCGTTTGTCATGTGTTCCTTGTTTCTTCCCTTGTCCCGTTATGTCAAACCACGTCCACCTGAGTGTTTCTTCCCTTCCCAGTGTATCCACCAATCAGCTTCCCCTGCCACTTGTGTCTTACCCAGCTGTGTCTAGTCATTGTCATTAGCCTGTGTGTATTTAGTCCCCTGTTTTCCGTTCGGTTCTTGGGGAGTCATAGTATCTGTTGTGCCTGTTGTTGTCTCTGTGTTCCATGCCATGCCATGCCTTGTGTTTGTTTTTTGATCTTGTTAATTTTTTCATAGTACCTTGTTTATAGTTTTTGTTAATTAAATCCCCTTTTTTACCTGCATCCCTGCCTTGCCCTGTTTTTTTGGTTGCCTCCTGCATTTGGGTCCTGCCTTCAACACCCCACTCCCATGACATGAGCTGAATGTGTCAAAATCTTAAAAATTAACAGGTGCCCAAGCAATTTCATACTAGAATCATCATCCGGATGCCAAAATAAACTAAATACAGCAAAAGATTTGAGTGCACAACGTTTGGTTTAGATTTGACAGCCATAATCAGCAATTGTGTACATTTGAGCTGAATGTGTCAAAATCTTAAAAATTAACAGGTGCCCAAGCAATTTCATGCTAGAATCATCATCCGGATGCCAAAATAAACTAAATACAGCAAAAGATTTGAGTGCACAACGTTTGGTTTAGGTTTGACAGCCATAATCACCTTTTTATTGCTTTAAATGCGTTTGTAGCGCATGATTGTACATTTGAGCTGAATGTGTCAAAATCTTAAAAATTAACAGGTGCCCAAGCAATTTCATGCTAGAATCATCATCCGGATGCCAAAATAAACTAAATACAGCAAAATATTTGAGTGCACAACGTTTGGTTTAGATTTGACAGCCATAATCAGCAATTGTGTACATTTGAGCTGAATGTGTCAAAATCTTAAAAATTAACAGGTGCCCAAGCAATTTCATGCTAGAATCATCATCCGGATGCCAAAATAAACTAAATACAGCAAAAGATTTGAGTGCACAACGTTTGGTTTAGGTTTGATAGCCATAATCACCTTTTTATTGCTTTAAATGCGTTTTTAGCGCATGATTGTACATTTGAGCTGAATGTGTCAAAATCTTAAAAATTAACAGGTGCCCAAGCAATTTCATGCTAGAATCATCATCCGGATGCCAAAATAAACTAAATACAGCAAAAGATTTGAGTGCACAACGTTTGGTTTAGATTTGACAGCCATAATCAGCAATTGTGTACATTTGAGCTGAATGTGTCAAAATCTTAAAAATTAACAGGTGCCCAAGCAATTTCATGCTAGAATCATCATCCGGATGCCAAAATAAACTAAATACAGCAAAAGATTTGAGTGCACAACGTTTGGTTTAGGTTTGACAGCCATAATCACCTTTTTATTGCTTTAAATGCGTTTGTAGCGCATGATTGTACATTTGAGCTGAATGTGTCAAAATCTTAAAAATTAACAGGTGCCCAAGCAATTTCATGCTAGAATCATCATCCGGATGCCAAAATAAACTAAATACAGCAAAAGATTTGAGTGCACAACGTTTGGTTTAGATTTGACAGCCATAATCAGCAATTGTGTACATTTGAGCTGAATGTGTCAAAATCTTAAAAATTA
The DNA here is from genome assembly GCF_051991245.1 of Festucalex cinctus. Classification (NCBI taxonomy): domain Eukaryota; kingdom Metazoa; phylum Chordata; class Actinopteri; order Syngnathiformes; family Syngnathidae; genus Festucalex; species Festucalex cinctus. The sequence continues at coordinate 16,529 of NW_027520379.1, forward strand.
ACAGGTGCCCAAGCAATTTCATGCTAGAATCATCATCCGGATGCCAAAATAAACTAAATACAGCAAAAGATTTGAGTGCACAACGTTTGGTTTAGGTTTGACAGCCATAATCACCTTTTTATTGCTTTAAATGCATTTTTAGCGCATGATTGTACATTTGAGCTGAATGTGTCAAAATCTTAAAAATTAACAGGTGCCCAAGCAATTTCATGCTAGAATCATCATCCGGATGCCAAAATAAACTAAATACAGCAAAAGATTTGAGTGCACAACGTTTGGTTTAGATTTGACAGCCATAATCAGCAATTGTGTACATTTGAGCTGAATGTGTCAAAATCTAAAAAAATTAACAGGTGCCCAAGCAATTTCATGCTAGAATCATCATCCGGATGCCAAAATAAACTAAATACAGCAAAAGATTTGAGTGCACAACGTTTGGTTTAGGTTTGACAGCCATAATCACCTTTTTATTGCTTTAAATGCGTTTTTAGCGCATGATTGTACATTTGAGCTGAATGTGTCAAAATCTTAAAAATTAACAGGTGCCCAAGCCATTTCATGCTAGAATCATCATCCGGATGCCAAAATAAACTAAATACAGCAAAAGATTTGAGTGCACAACGTTTGGTTTAGATTTGACAGCCATAATCAGCAATTGTGTACATTTGAGCTGAATGTGTCAAAATCTTAAAAATTAACAGGTGCCCAAGCAATTTCATGCTAGAATCATCATCCGGATGCCAAAATCAACTAAATACAGCAAAAGATTTGAGTGCACAACGTTTGGTTTAGGTTTGATAGCCATAATCACCTTTTTATTGCTTTAAATGCGTTTTTAGCGCATGATTGTACATTTGAGCTGAATGTGTCAAAATCTTAAAAATTAACAGGTGCCCAAGCAATTTCATGCTAGAATCATCATCCGGATGCCAAAATAAACTAAATACAGCAAAAGATTTGAGTGCACAACGTTTGGTTTAGATTTGACAGCCATAATCAGCAATTGTGTACATTTGAGCTGAATGTGTCAAAATCTTAAAAATTAACAGGTGCCCAAGCAATTTCATGCTAGAATCATCATCCGGATGCCAAAATAAACTAAATACAGCAAAAGATTTGAGTGCACAACGTTTGGTTTAGGTTTGACAGCCATAATCACCTTTTTATTGCTTTAAATGCGTTTTTAGCAGATGATTGTACATTTGAGCTGAATGTGTCAAAATCTTAAAAATTAACAGGTGCCCAAGCAATTTCATGCTAGAATCATCATCCGGATGCCAAAATAAACTAAATACAGCAAAAGATTTGAGTGCACAACGTTTGGTTTAGATTTGACAGCCATAATCAGCAATTGTGTACATTTGAGCTGAATGTGTCAAAATCTTAAAAATTAACAGGTGCCCAAGCAATTTCATGCTAGAATCATCATCCGGATGCCAAAATAAACTAAATATAGCAAAAGATTTGAGTGCACAACGTTTGGTTTAGGTTTGACAGCCATAATCACCTTTTTTATTGCTTTAAATGCGTTTGTAGCGCATGATTGTACATTTGAGCTGAATGTGTCAAAATCTTAAAAATTAACAGGTGCCCAAGATATTTCATGCTAGAATCATCATCCGGATGCCAAAATAAACTAAATACAGCAAAAGATTTGAGTGCACAACGTTTGGTTTAGATTTGACAGCCATAATCACCTTTTTATTGCTTTAAATGCATTTTTAGCGCATGATTGTACATTTGAGCTGAATGTGTCAAAATCTTAAAAATTAACAGGTGCCCAAGCAATTTCATGCTAGAATCATCATCCGGATGCCAAAATAAACTAAATATAGCAAAAGATTTGAGTGCACAACGTTTGGTTTAGGTTTGATAGCCATAATCACCTTTTTATTGCTTTAAATGCGTTTTTAGCGCATAATTGTACATTTGAGCTGAATGTGTCAAAATCTTAAAAATTAACAGGTGCCCAAGCAATTTCATGCTAGAATCATCATCCGGATGCCAAAATAAACTAAATACAGCAAAAGATTTGAGTGCACAACGTTTGGTTTAGGTTTGATAGCCATAATCACCTTTTTATTGCTTTAAATGCGTTTTTAGCGCATGATTGTACATTTGAGCTGAATGTGTCAAAATCTTAAAAATTAACAGGTGCCCAAGCAATTTCATGCTAGAATCATCATCCGGATGCCAAAATAAACTAAATACAGCAAAAGATTTGAGTGCACAACGTTTGGTTTAGGTTTGATAGCCATAATCACCTTTTTATTGCTTTAAATGCGTTTTTAGCGCATGATTGTACATTTGAGCTGAATGTGTCAAAATCTTAAAAATTAACAGGTGCCCAAGCAATTTCATGCTAGAATCATCATCCGGATGCCAAAATAAACTAAATACAGCAAAAGATTTGAGTGCACAACGTTTGGTTTAGATTTGACAGCCATAATCAGCAATTGTGTACATTTGAGCTGAATGTGTCAAAATCTTAAAAATTAACAGGTGCCCAAGCAATTTCATGCTAGAATCATCATCCGGATGCCAAAATAAACTAAATACAGCAAAAGATTTGAGTGCACAACGTTTGGTTTAGGTTTGACAGCCATAATCACCTTTTTATTGCTTTAAATGCGTTTGTAGCGCATGATTGTACATTTGAGCTGAATGTGTCAAAATCTTAAAAATTAACAGGTGCCCAAGCAATTTCATGCTAGAATCATCATCCGGATGCCAAAATAAACTAAATACAGCAAAAGATTTGAGTGCACAACGTTTGGTTTAGATTTGACAGCCATAATCAGCAATTGTGTACATTTGAGCTGAATGTGTCAAAATCTTAAAAATTAACAGGTGCCCAAGCAATTTCATGCTAGAATCATCATCCGGATGCCAAAATAAACTAAATACAGCAAAAGATTTGAGTGCACAACGTTTGGTTTAGGTTTGACAGCCATAATCACCTTTTTATTGCTTTAAATGCATTTTTAGCGCATGATTGTACATTTGAGCTGAATGTGTCAAAATCTTAAAAATTAACAGGTGCCCAAGCAATTTCATGCTAGAATCATCATCCGGATGCCAAAATAAACTAAATACAGCAAAAGATTTGAGTGCACAACGTTTGGTTTAGATTTGACAGCCATAATCAGCAATTGTGTACATTTGAGCTGAATGTGTCAAAATCTTAAAAATTAACAGGTGCCCAAGCAATTTCATGCTAGAATCATCATCCGGATGCCAAAATAAACTAAATACAGCAAAAGATTTGAGTGCACAACGTTTGGTTTAGGTTTGACAGCCATAATCACCTTTTTATTGCTTTAAATGCGTTTTTAGCGCATAATTGTACATTTGAGCTGAATGTGTCAAAATCTTAAAAATTAACAGGTGCCCAAGCAATTTCATGCTAGAATCATCATCCGGATGCCAAAATAAACTAAATACAGCAAAAGATTTGAGTGCACAACGTTTGGTTTAGGTTTGATAGCCATAATCACCTTTTTATTGCTTTAAATGCGTTTTTAGCGCATGATTGTACATTTGAGCTGAATGTGTCAAAATCTTAAAAATTAACAGGTGCCCAAGCAATTTCATGCTAGAATCATCATCCGGATGCCAAAATAAACTAAATACAGCAAAAGATTTGAGTGCACAACGTTTGGTTTAGATTTGACAGCCATAATCAGCAATTGTGTACATTTGAGCTGAATGTGTCAAAATCTTAAAAATTAACAGGTGCCCAAGCAATTTCATGCTAGAATCATCATCCGGATGCCAAAATAAACTAAATACAGCAAAAGATTTGAGTGCACAACGTTTGGTTTAGGTTTGACAGCCATAATCACCTTTTTATTGCTTTAAATGCGTTTTTAGCAGATGATTGTACATTTGAGCTGAATGTGTCAAAATCTTAAAAATTAACAGGTGCCCAAGCAATTTCATGCTAGAATCATCATCCGGATGCCAAAATAAACTAAATACAGCAAAAGATTTGAGTGCACAACGTTTGGTTTAGATTTGACAGCCATAATCAGCAATTGTGTACATTTGAGCTGAATGTGTCAAAATCTTAAAAATTAACAGGTGCCCAAGCAATTTCATGCTAGAATCATCATCCGGATGCCAAAATAAACTAAATATAGCAAAAGATTTGAGTGCACAACGTTTGGTTTAGGTTTGACAGCCATAATCACCTTTTTATTGCTTTAAATGCGTTTGTAGCGCATGATTGTACATTTGAGCTGAATGTGTCAAAATCTTAAAAATTAACAGGTGCCCAAGCAATTTCATGCTAGAATCATCATCCGGATGCCAAAATAAACTAAATACAGCAAAAGATTTGAGTGCACAACGTTTGGTTTAGATTTGACAGCCATAATCAGCAATTGTGTACATTTGAGCTGAATGTGTCAAAATCTTAAAAATTAACAGGTGCCCAAGCAATTTCATGCTAGAATCATCATCCGGATGCCAAAATAAACTAAATACAGCAAAAGATTTGAGTGCACAACGTTTGGTTTAGGTTTGACAGCCATAATCACCTTTTTATTGCTTTAAATGCATTTTTAGCGCATGATTGTACATTTGAGCTGAATGTGTCAAAATCTTAAAAATTAACAGGTGCCCAAGCAATTTCATGCTAGAATCATCATCCGGATGCCAAAATAAACTAAATACAGCAAAAGATTTGAGTGCACAACGTTTGGTTTAGATTTGACAGCCATAATCAGCAATTGTGTACATTTGAGCTGAATGTGTCAAAATCTTAAAAATTAACAGGTGCCCAAGCAATTTCATGCTAGAATCATCATCCGGTAGCCAAAATAAACTAAATACAGCAAAAGATTTGAGTGCACAACGTTTGGTTTAGGTTTGACAGCCATAATCACCTTTTTATTGCTTTAAATGCATTTTTAGCGCATGATTGTACATTTGAGCTGAATGTGTCAAAATCTTAAAAATTAACAGGTGCCCAAGCAATTTCATGCTAGAATCATCATCCGGATGCCAAAATAAACTAAATACAGCAAAAGATTTGAGTGCACAACGTTTGGTTTAGATTTGACAGCCATAATCAGCAATTGTGTACATTTGAGCTGAATGTGTCAAAATCTTAAAAATTAACAGGTGCCCAAGCAATTTCATGCTAGAATCATCATCCGGATGCCAAAATAAACTAAATACAGCAAAAGATTTGAGTGCACAACGTTTGGTTTAGGTTTGACAGCCATAATCACCTTTTTATTGCTTTAAATGCGTTTTTAGCGCATAATTGTACATTTGAGCTGAATGTGTCAAAATCTTAAAAATTAACAGGTGCCCAAGCAATTTCATGCTAGAATCATCATCCGGATGCCAAAATAAACTAAATACAGCAAAAGATTTGAGTGCACAACGTTTGGTTTAGGTTTGATAGCCATAATCACCTTTTTATTGCTTTAAATGCGTTTTTAGCGCATGATTGTACATTTGAGCTGAATGTGTCAAAATCTTAAAAATTAACAGGTGCCCAAGCAATTTCATGCTAGAATCATCATCCGGATGCCAAAATAAACTAAATACAGCAAAAGATTTGAGTGCACAACGTTTGGTTTAGATTTGACAGCCATAATCAGCAATTGTGTACATTTGAGCTGAATGTGTCAAAATCTTAAAAATTAACAGGTGCCCAAGCAATTTCATGCTAGAATCATCATCCGGATGCCAAAATAAACTAAATACAGCAAAAGATTTGAGTGCACAACGTTTGGTTTAGGTTTGACAGCCATAATCACCTTTTTATTGCTTTAAATGCGTTTTTAGCAGATGATTGTACATTTGAGCTGAATGTGTCAAAATCTTAAAAATTAACAGGTGCCCAAGCAATTTCATGCTAGAATCATCATCCGGATGCCAAAATAAACTAAATACAGCAAAAGATTTGAGTGCACAACGTTTGGTTTAGATTTGACAGCCATAATCAGCAATTGTGTACATTTGAGCTGAATGTGTCAAAATCTTAAAAATTAACAGGTGCCCAAGCAATTTCATGCTAGAATCATCATCCGGATGCCAAAATAAACTAAATATAGCAAAAGATTTGAGTGCACAACGTTTGGTTTAGGTTTGACAGCCATAATCACCTTTTTATTGCTTTAAATGCGTTTGTAGCGCATGATTGTACATTTGAGCTGAATGTGTCAAAATCTTAAAAATTAACAGGTGCCCAAGCAATTTCATGCTAGAATCATCATCCGGATGCCAAAATAAACTAAATACAGCAAAAGATTTGAGTGCACAACGTTTGGTTTAGGTTTGACAGCCATAATCACCTTTTTATTGCTTTAAATGCATTTTTAGCGCATGATTGTACATTTGAGCTGAATGTGTCAAAATCTTAAAAATTAACAGGTGCCCAAGCAATTTCATGCTAGAATCATCATCCGGATGCCAAAATAAACTAAATACAGCAAAAGATTTGAGTGCACAACGTTTGGTTTAGATTTGACAGCCATAATCAGCAATTGTGTACATTTGAGCTGAATGTGTCAAAATCTTAAAAATTAACAGGTGCCCAAGCAATTTCATGCTAGAATCATCATCCGGATGCCAAAATAAACTAAATACAGCAAAAGATTTGAGTGCACAACGTTTGGTTCAGGTTTGACAGCCATAATCACCTTTTTATTGCTTTAAATGCGTTTTTAGCGCATGATTGTACATTTGAGCTGAATGTGTCAAAATCTTAAAAATTAACAGGTGCCCAAGCAATTTCATGCTAGAATCATCATCCGGATGCCAAAATAAACTAAATACAGCAAAAGATTTGAGTGCACAACGTTTGGTTTAGGTTTGACAGCCATAATCACCTTTTTATTGCTTTAAATGCATTTTTAGCGCATGATTGTACATTTGAGCTGAATGTGTCAAAATCTTAAAAATTAACAGGTGCCCAAGCAATTTCATGCTAGAATCATCATCCGGATGCCAAAATAAACTAAATACAGCAAAAGATTTGAGTGCACAACGTTTGGTTTAGATTTGACAGCCATAATCAGCAATTGTGTACATTTGAGCTGAATGTGTCAAAATCTTAAAAATTAACAGGTGCCCAAGCAATTTCATGCTAGAATCATCATCCGGATGCCAAAATAAACTAAATATAGCAAAAGATTTGAGTGCACAACGTTTGGTTTAGGTTTGACAGCCATAATCACCTTTTTATTGCTTTAAATGCGTTTGTAGCGCATGATTGTACATTTGAGCTGAATGTGTCAAAATCTTAAAAATTAACAGGTGCCCAAGCAATTTCATGCTAGAATCATCATCCGGATGCCAAAATAAACTAAATACAGCAAAAGATTTGAGTGCACAACGTTTGGTTTAGGTTTGACAGCCATAATCACCTTTTTATTGCTTTAAATGCATTTTTAGCGCATGATTGTACATTTGAGCTGAATGTGTCAAAATCTTAAAAATTAACAGGTGCCCAAGCAATTTCATGCTAGAATCATCATCCGGATGCCAAAATAAACTAAATACAGCAAAAGATTTGAGTGCACAACGTTTGGTTTAGATTTGACAGCCATAATCAGCAATTGTGTACATTTGAGCTGAATGTGTCAAAATCTTAAAAATTAACAGGTGCCCAAGCAATTTCATGCTAGAATCATCATCCGGATGCCAAAATAAACTAAATACAGCAAAAGATTTGAGTGCACAACGTTTGGTTCAGGTTTGACAGCCATAATCACCTTTTTATTGCTTTAAATGCGTTTTTAGCGCATGATTGTACATTTGAGCTGAATGTGTCAAAATCTTAAAAATTAACAGGTGCCCAAGATATTTCATGCTAGAATCATCATCCGGATGCCAAAATAAACTAAATACAGCAAAAGATTTGAGTGCACAACGTTTGGTTTAGATTTGACAGCCATAATCACCTTTTTATTGCTTTAAATGCGTTTTTAGCGCATGATTGTACATTTGAGCTGAATGTGTCAAAATCTTAAAAATTAACAGGTGCCCAAGCAATTTCATGCTAGAATCATCATCCGGATGCCAAAATAAACTAAATATAGCAAAAGATTTGAGTGCACAACGTTTGGTTTAGGTTTGACAGCCATAATCACCTTTTTATTGCTTTAAATGCGTTTGTAGCGCATGATTGTACATTTGAGCTGAATGTGTCAAAATCTTAAAAATTAACAGGTGCCCAAGCAATTTCATGCTAGAATCATCATCCGGAAGCCAAAATAAACTAAATACAGCAAAAGATTTGAGTGCACAACGTTTGGTTTAGATTTGACAGCCATAATCAGCAATTGTGTACATTTGAGCTGAATGTGTCAAAATCTTAAAAATTAACAGGTGCCCAAGCAATTTCATGCTAGAATCATCATCCGGATGCCAAAATAAAATAAATACAGCAAAAGATTTGAGTGCACAACGTTTGGTTTAGGTTTGACAGCCATAATCACCTTTTTATTGCTTTAAATGCGTTTTTAGCGCATGATTGTACATTTGAGCTGAATGTGTCAAAATCTTAAAAATTAACAGGTGCCCAAGCAATTTCATGCTAGAATCATCATCCGGATGCCAAAATAAACTAAATACAGCAAAAGATTTGAGTGCACAACGTTTGGTTTAGATTTGACAGCCATAATCAGCAATTGTGTACATTTGAGCTGAATGTGTCAAAATCTTAAAAATTAACAGGTGCCCAAGCAATTTCATGCTAGAATCATCATCCGGATGCCAAAATAAACTAAATATAGCAAAAGATTTGAGTGCACAACGTTTGGTTTAGGTTTGACAGCCATAATCACCTTTTTATTGCTTTAAATGCGTTTGTAGCGCATGATTGTACATTTGAGCTGAATGTGTCAAAATCTTAAAAATTAACAGGTGCCCAAGCAATTTCATGCTAGAATCATCATCCGGATGCCAAAATAAACTAAATATAGCAAAAGATTTGAGTGCACAACGTTTGGTTTAGGTTTGACAGCCATAATCACCTTTTTATTGCTTTAAATGCATTTTTAGCGCATGATTGTACATTTGAGCTGAATGTGTCAAAATCTTAAAAATTAACAGGTGCCCAAGCAATTTCATGCTAGAATCATCATCCGGATGCCAAAATAAACTAAATACAGCAAAAGATTTGAGTGCACAACGTTTGGTTTAGATTTGACAGCCATAATCAGCAATTGTGTACATTTGAGCTGAATGTGTCAAAATCTTAAAAATTAACAGGTGCCCAAGCAATTTCATGCTAGAATCATCATCCGGATGCCAAAATAAACTAAATACAGCAAAAGATTTGAGTGCACAACGTTTGGTTTAGGTTTGACAGCCATAATCACCTTTTTATTGCTTTAAATGCGTTTTTAGCGCATAATTGTACATTTGAGCTGAATGTGTCAAAATCTTAAAAATTAACAGGTGCCCAAGCAATTTCATGCTAGAATCATCATCCGGATGCCAAAATAAACTAAATACAGCAAAAGATTTGAGTGCACAACGTTTGGTTTAGGTTTGATAGCCATAATCACCTTTTTATTGCTTTAAATGCGTTTTTAGCGCATGATTGTACATTTGAGCTGAATGTGTCAAAATCTTAAAAATTAACAGGTGCCCAAGCAATTTCATGCTAGAATCATCATCCGGATGCCAAAATAAACTAAATACAGCAAAAGATTTGAGTGCACAACGTTTGGTTTAGATTTGACAGCCATAATCAGCAATTGTGTACATTTGAGCTGAATGTGTCAAAATCTTAAAAATTAACAGGTCCCCAAGCAATTTCATGCTAGAATCATCATCCGGATGCCAAAATAAACTAAATATAGCAAAAGATTTGAGTGCACAACGTTTGGTTTAGGTTTGATAGCCATAATCACCTTTTTATTGCTTTAAATGCGTTTTTAGCGCATAATTGTACATTTGAGCTGAATGTGTCAAAATCTTAAAAATTAACAGGTGCCCAAGCAATTTCATGCTAGAATCATCATCCGGATGCCAAAATAAACTAAATACAGCAAAAGATTTGAGTGCACAACGTTTGGTTTAGGTTTGACAGCCATAATCACCTTTTTATTGCTTTAAATGCATTTTTAGCGCATGATTGTACATTTGAGCTGAATGTGTCAAAATCTTAAAAATTAACAGGTGCCCAAGCAATTTCATGCTAGAATCATCATCCGGATGCCAAAATAAACTAAATACAGCAAAAGATTTGAGTGCACAACGTTTGGTTTAGATTTGACAGCCATAATCAGCAATTGTGTACATTTGAGCTGAATGTGTCAAAATCTTAAAAATTAACAGGTGCCCAAGCAATTTCATGCTAGAATCATCATCCGGATGCCAAAATAAACTAAATATAGCAAAAGATTTGAGTGCACAACGTTTGGTTTAGGTTTGATAGCCATAATCACCTTTTTATTGCTTTAAATGCGTTTTTAGCGCATAATTGTACATTTGAGCTGAATGTGTCAAAATCTTAAAATTAACAGGTGCCCAAGCAATTTCATGCTAGAATCATCATCCGGATGCCAAAATAAACTAAATACAGCAAAAGATTTGAGTGCACAACGTTTGGTTTAGGTTTGATAGCCATAATCACCTTTTTATTGCTTTAAATGCGTTTTTAGCGCATGATTGTACATTTGAGCTGAATGTGTCAAAATCTTAAAAATTAACAGGTGCCCAAGCAATTTCATGCTAGAATCATCATCCGGATGCCAAAATAAACTAAATACAGCAAAAGATTTGAGTGCACAACGTTTGGTTTAGATTTGACAGCCATAATCACCTTTTTATTACTTTAAATGCGTTTGTAGCGCATGATTGTACATTTGAGCTGAATGTGTCAAAATCTTAAAAATTAACAGGTGCCCAAGCAATTTCATGCTAGAATCATCATCCGGATGCCAAAATAAAATAAATACAGCAAAAGATTTGAGTGCACAACGTTTGGTTTAGGTTTGACAGCCATAATCACCTTTTTATTGCTTTAAATGCGTTTTTAGCGCATGATTGTACATTTGAGCTGAATGTGTCAAAATCTTAAAAATTAACAGGTGCCCAAGCAATTTCATGCTAGAATCATCATCCGGATGCCAAAATAAACTAAATACAGCAAAAGATTTGAGTGCACAACGTTTGGTTTAGATTTGACAGCCATAATCAGCAATTGTGTACATTTGAGCTGAATGTGTCAAAATCTTAAAAATTAACAGGTGCCCAAGCAATTTCATGCTAGAATCATCATCCGGATGCCAAAATAAACTAAATACAGCAAAAGATTTGAGTGCACGTTTGGTTTAGGTTTGACAGCCATAATCACCTTTTTATTGCTTTAAATGCGTTTTTAGCGCATGAATGTACATTTGAGCTGAATGTGTCAAAATCTTACAAATTAACAGGTGCCCAAGCAATTTCATGCTAGAATCATCATCCGGATGCCAAAATAAACTAAATACAGCAAAAGATTTGAGTGCACAACGTTTGGTTTAGATTTGACAGCCATAATCACCTTTTTATTGCTTTAAATGCGTTTTTAGCGCATGATTGTACATTTGAGCTGAATGTGTCAAAATCTTAAAAATTAACAGGTGCCCAAGCAATTTCATGCTAGAATCATCATCCGGATGCCAAAATAAACTAAATATAGCAAAAGATTTGAGTGCACAACGTTTGGTTTAGGTTTGACAGCCATAATCACCTTTTTATTGCTTTAAATGCGTTTGTAGCGCAAGATTGTACATTTGAGCTGAATGTGTCAAAATCTTAAAAATTAACAGGTGCCCAAGCAATTTCATGCTAGAATCATCATCCGGATGCCAAAATAAACTAAATACAGCAAAAGATTTGAGTGCACAACGTTTGGTTTAGATTTGACAGCCATAATCAGCAATTGTGTACATTTGAGCTGAATGTGTCAAAATCTTAAAAATTAACAGGTGCCCAAGCAATTTCATGCTAGAATCATCATCCGGATGCCAAAATAAACTAAATACAGCAAAAGATTTGAGTGCACAACGTTTGGTTTAGGTTTGACAGCCATAATCACCTTTTTATTGCTTTAAATGCGTTTTTAGCGCATGATTGTACATTTGAGCTGAATGTGTCAAAATCTTAAAAATTAACAGGTGCCCAAGCAATTTCATGCTAGAATCATCATCCGGATGCCAAAATAAACTAAATACAGCAAAAGATTTGAGTGCACAACGTTTGGTTTAGATTTGACAGCCATAATCAGCAATTGTGTACATTTGAGCTGAATGTGTCAAAATCTTAAAAATTAACAGGTGCCCAAGCAATTTCATGCTAGAATCATCATCCGGATGCCAAAATAAACTAAATACAGCAAAAGATTTGAGTGCACAACGTTTGGTTTAGGTTTGACAGCCATAATCACCTTTTTATTGCTTTAAATGCGTTTTTAGCGCATGATTGTACATTTGAGCTGAATGTGTCAAAATCTTAAAAATTAACAGGTGCCCAAGCAATTTCATGCTAGAATCATCATCCGGATGCCAAAATAAACTAAATACAGCAAAAGATTTGAGTGCACAACGTTTGGTTTAGATTTGACAGCCATAATCAGCAATTGTGTACATTTGAGCTGAATGTGTCAAAATCTTAAAAATTAACAGGTGCCCAAGCAATTTCATGCTAGAATCATCATCCGGATGCCAAAATAAACTAAATACAGCAAAAGATTTGAGTGCACAACGTTTGGTTTAGGTTTGACAGCCATAATCACCTTTTTATTGCTTTAAATGCGTTTTTAGCGCATGATTGTACATTTGAGCTGAATGTGTCAAAATCTTAAAAATTAACAGGTGCCCAAGCAATTTCATGCTAGAATCATCATCCGGATGCCAAAATAAACTAAATACAGCAAAAGATTTGAGTGCACAACGTTTGGTTTAGATTTGACAGCCATAATCACCTTTTTATTACTTTAAATGCGTTTGTAGCGCATGATTGTACATTTGAGCTGAATGTGTCAAAATCTTAAAAATTAACAGGTGCCCAAGCAATTTCATGCTAGAATCATCATCCGGATGCCAAAATAAAATAAATACAGCAAAAGATTTGAGTGCACAACGTTTGGTTTAGGTTTGACAGCCATAATCACCTTTTTATTGCTTTAAATGCGTTTTTAGCGCATGATTGTACATTTGAGCTGAATGTGTCAAAATCTTAAAAATTAACAGGTGCCCAAGCAATTTCATGCTAGAATCATCATCCGGATGCCAAAATAAACTAAATACAGCAAAAGATTTGAGTGCACAACGTTTGGTTTAGATTTGACAGCCATAATCAGCAATTGTGTACATTTGAGCTGAATGTGTCAAAATCTTAAAAATTAACAGGTGCCCAAGCAATTTCATGCTAGAATCATCATCCGGATGCCAAAATAAACTAAATACAGCAAAAGATTTGAGTGCACGTTTGGTTTAGGTTTGACAGCCATAATCACCTTTTTATTGCTTTAAATGCGTTTTTAGCGCATGAATGTACATTTGAGCTGAATGTGTCAAAATCTTACAAATTAACAGGTGCCCAAGCAATTTCATGCTAGAATCATCATCCGGATGCCAAAATAAACTAAATACAGCAAAAGATTTGAGTGCACAACGTTTGGTTTAGATTTGACAGCCATAATCACCTTTTTATTGCTTTAAATGCGTTTTTAGCGCATGATTGTACATTTGAGCTGAATGTGTCAAAATCTTAAAAATTAACAGGTGCCCAAGCAATTTCATGCTAGAATCATCATCCGGATGCCAAAATAAACTAAATATAGCAAAAGATTTGAGTGCACAACGTTTGGTTTAGGTTTGACAGCCATAATCACCTTTTTATTGCTTTAAATGCGTTTGTAGCGCAAGATTGTACATTTGAGCTGAATGTGTCAAAATCTTAAAAATTAACAGGTGCCCAAGCAATTTCATGCTAGAATCATCATCCGGATGCCAAAATAAACTAAATACAGCAAAAGATTTGAGTGCACAACGTTTGGTTTAGATTTGACAGCCATAATCAGCAATTGTGTACATTTGAGCTGAATGTGTCAAAATCTTAAAAATTAACAGGTGCCCAAGCAATTTCATGCTAGAATCATCATCCGGATGCCAAAATAAACTAAATACAGCAAAAGATTTGAGTGCACAACGTTTGGTTTAGGTTTGACAGCCATAATCACCTTTTTATTGCTTTAAATGCGTTTTTAGCGCATGATTGTACATTTGAGCTGAATGTGTCAAAATCTTAAAAATTAACAGGTGCCCAAGCAATTTCATGCTAGAATCATCATCCGGATGCCAAAATAAACTAAATACAGCAAAAGATTTGAGTGCACAACGTTTGGTTTAGATTTGACAGCCATAATCAGCAATTGTGTACATTTGAGCTGAATGTGTCAAAATCTTAAAAATTAACAGGTGCCCAAGCAATTTCATGCTAGAATCATCATCCGGATGCCAAAATAAACTAAATACAGCAAAAGATTTGAGTGCACAACGTTTGGTTTAGGTTTGACAGCCATAATCACCTTTTTATTGCTTTAAATGCGTTTTTAGCGCATGATTGTACATTTGAGCTGAATGTGTCAAAATCTTAAAAATTAACAGGTGCCCAAGCAATTTCATGCTAGAATCATCATCCGGATGCCAAAATAAACTAAATACAGCAAAAGATTTGAGTGCACAACGTTTGGTTTAGATTTGACAGCCATAATCAGCAATTGTGTACATTTGAGCTGAATGTGTCAAAATCTTAAAAATTAACAGGTGCCCAAGCAATTTCATGCTAGAATCATCATCCGGATGCCAAAATAAACTAAATACAGCAAAAGATTTGAGTGCACAACGTTTGGTTCAGGTTTGACAGCCATAATCACCTTTTTATTGCTTTAAATGCGTTTTTAGCGCATGATTGTACATTTGAGCTGAATGTGTCAAAATCTTAAAAATTAACAGGTGCCCAAGATATTTCATGCTAGAATCATCATCCGGATGCCAAAATAAACTAAATACAGCAAAAGATTTGAGTGCACAACGTTTGGTTTAGATTTGACAGCCATAATCACCTTTTTATTGCTTTAAATGCGTTTTTAGCGCATGATTGTACATTTGAGCTGAATGTGTCAAAATCTTAAAAATTAACAGGTGCCCAAGCAATTTCATGCTAGAATCATCATCCGGATGCCAAAATAAACTAAATATAGCAAAAGATTTGAGTGCACAACGTTTGGTTTAGGTTTGACAGCCATAATCACCTTTTTATTGCTTTAAATGCGTTTGTAGCGCATGATTGTACATTTGAGCTGAATGTGTCAAAATCTTAAAAATTAACAGGTGCCCAAGCAATTTCATGCTAGAATCATCATCCGGAAGCCAAAATAAACTAAATACAGCAAAAGATTTGAGTGCACAACGTTTGGTTTAGATTTGACAGCCATAATCAGCAATTGTGTACATTTGAGCTGAATGTGTCAAAATCTTAAAAATTAACAGGTGCCCAAGCAATTTCATGCTAGAATCATCATCCGGATGCCAAAATAAAATAAATACAGCAAAAGATTTGAGTGCACAACGTTTGGTTTAGGTTTGACAGCCATAATCACCTTTTTATTGCTTTAAATGCGTTTTTAGCGCATGATTGTACATTTGAGCTGAATGTGTCAAAATCTTAAAAATTAACAGGTGCCCAAGCAATTTCATGCTAGAATCATCATCCGGATGCCAAAATAAACTAAATACAGCAAAAGATTTGAGTGCACAACGTTTGGTTTAGATTTGACAGCCATAATCAGCAATTGTGTACATTTGAGCTGAATGTGTCAAAATCTTAAAAATTAACAGGTGCCCAAGCAATTTCATGCTAGAATCATCATCCGGATGCCAAAATAAACTAAATACAGCAAAAGATTTGAGTGCACGTTTGGTTTAGGTTTGACAGCCATAATCACCTTTTTATTTGTCACGCTGCCACCTGCGTGGCAGGCCATGCTTTTATTGTCATAGTCATGTTTCCTGTTTTATTTTGAATTTCTGATTCCCTTCGCACCCCAGGTCACTTGCCCTTCCTGCAGTTCACTAATTACCGGTCCCCGCCCATGATCATGTCCACCTGCCACCAATCAACCAAGACAATAAAAGCCACCTGCATTCTCCCCTCCGTTGCCGAAGTGTCACCGTCAGTGCATGGAAGCGTCCACAGTCCTTATGTCCTCGTTCATGTTGCCTAGCGTTGTTGCCTTGTTTTTGTGCCTTTTCCTCCCTTTTGGAGCGCCTTTAGTTACCCCTTTTGCCTTGTGCCCTTTTTCCTCCCTAGCGGAGCGCTTTCTGTTGTCCCCAGTACCTTTTGCCTGTTTTTTCCTCCCTGGTGGAGCGCTTTTTGTTCTCCACTTTTTCCCCTCCCTGTTCTCCTCTCAGTTTGAGAGGAGACCACTGTTGGCCGGAAATAAACCTGCTGCCTTGGTGGCCTACCTTACGCCTGCGTCTGAGTCCTACCTCTCCACGTCGTGACAGTACACTTCGGCCAGCATGGACCCAGCGGGAGTGTCCAAATTGGAGACCTGGCAGAGGCTTGAAGACATCGCCCGAGTCATTGCAGAGATAAAAGAGTTGATGGCTTTGGACCGTGGCGACTGGGGTGAAGGGTCGGACTGGCCTCAAGTCCCTGAACCTCGTCTGCTGCAACCTCTCGCTCCTGAACCTCGTCTGCTGCAACCTCTCGCTCCTGAACCTTGTCTGCTGCAGCCTCTCGCCCCTGAACCTTGTCTGCTGCAGCCTCTCGCCCCTGAACCTTGTCTGCTGCAGCCTCTCGCCCCTGAACCTTGTCTGCTGCAGCCTCTCGCCCCTGAACCTCGTCTGCTGCAGCCTCTCGCTCCGGAACCTTGTCCGCTGCCGCCGCAGCCCCTGGCCGCTTCGCCTGTGCCGCTGCCGCCGCAGCCCCCGGCCGCTTCGCCTGTGCCGCTGCCGCCGCAGCCCCCGGCCGCTTCGCCTGTGCCGCTGCCGCCGCAGCCCCCGGCCGCTTCGCCTGTGCCGCTGCCGCCGCAGCCCCCGGCCGCTTCGCCTGTGCCGCTGCCGCCGCAGCCCCCGGCCGCTTCGCCTGTGCCGCTGCCGCCGCAGCCCCCGGCCGCTTCGTCTGTGCCGCTGCCGCCGCAGCCCCCGGCCGCTTCACCTGTGCCGCTGCCGCCGCAGCCCCCGGCCGCTTCGCCTGTGCCGCTGCCGCCGCAGCCCCCGGCCGCTTCGTCTGTGCCGCTGCCGCCGCAGCCCCCGGCCGCTTCGCCTGGGCCGCTGCCGCCGCAGCCCCTGGCCGCGGCGCATGGATTGCGGCCGCCACCTCGTGTTCTTCATCAGGCGGCGCATGGATTGCGGCCGCCACCTCGTGTTCCTCGTCAGGCGGCGCATGGATTGCGGCCGCCACCTCTTGTTCCTCGTCAGGCGGCGCATGGATTGCGGCCGCCACCTCTTGTTCCTCGTCCGGCGGCGCATGGATTGCGGCCGCCACCGCCTGCACCAGTTCCGGCGGCGCCCGGCCAGCGGCCGCCTCCTGCTCCTCATCTGGCGGCGAACACCCCGCCGCCACCTCTGCTCCTTGTCGGGCGTCGAGGACGCCCTCCTGACTGGCCCCGCTGGGACTCTCTTGTCGGGCGTCGAGGACGCCCTCCTGAACTGCTTTTTGTCTGTACGGATGGGTGGGCCGTGTTCCCACCTCCGTGCCCCCTTCCGCCCGCCCTTGTTTTTGGACTCTTTGGGTCGGATGGCCGTCAGGAGCCGGCCATTGAGGGGGGGGTACTGTCACGCTGCCACCTGCGTGGCAGGCCATGCTTTTATTGTCATAGTCATGTTTCCTGTTTTATTTTGAATTTCTGATTCCCTTCGCACCCCAGGTCACTTGCCCTTCCTGCAGTTCACTAATTACCGGTCCCCGCCCATGATCATGTCCACCTGCCACCAATCAACCAAGACAATAAAAGCCACCTGCATTCTCCCCTCCGTTGCCGAAGTGTCACCGTCAGTGCATGGAAGCGTCCACAGTCCTTATGTCCTCGTTCATGTTGCCTAGCGTTGTTGCCTTGTTTTTGTGCCTTTTCCTCCCTTTTGGAGCGCCTTTAGTTACCCCTTTTGCCTTGTGCCCTTTTTCCTCCCTAGCGGAGCGCTTTCTGTTGTCCCCAGTACCTTTTGCCTGTTTTTTCCTCCCTGGTGGAGCGCTTTTTGTTCTCCACTTTTTCCCCTCCCTGTTCTCCTCTCAGTTTGAGAGGAGACCACTGTTGGCCGGAAATAAACCTGCTGCCTTGGTGGCCTACCTTACGCCTGCGTCTGAGTCCTACTTGACCCCGCCTTGTCATTATTGCTTTAAATGCGTTTTTAGCGCATGAATGTACATTTGAGCTGAATGTGTCAAAATCTTACAAATTAACAGGTGCCCAAGCAATTTCATGCTAGAATCATCATCCGGATGCCAAAATAAACTAAATACAGCAAAAGATTTGAGTGCACAACGTTTGGTTTAGATTTGACAGCCATAATCACCTTTTTATTGCTTTAAATGCGTTTTTAGCGCATGATTGTACATTTGAGCTGAATGTGTCAAAATCTTAAAAATTAACAGGTGCCCAAGCAATTTCATGCTAGAATCATCATCCGGATGCCAAAATAAACTAAATATAGCAAAAGATTTGAGTGCACAACGTTTGGTTTAGGTTTGACAGCCATAATCACCTTTTTATTGCTTTAAATGCGTTTGTAGCGCATGATTGTACATTTGAGCTGAATGTGTCAAAATCTTAAAAATTAACAGGTGCCCAAGCAATTTCATGCTAGAATCATCATCCGGATGCCAAAATAAACTAAATACAGCAAAAGATTTGAGTGCACAACGTTTGGTTTAGATTTGACAGCCATAATCAGCAATTGTGTACATTTGAGCTGAATGTGTCAAAATCTTAAAAATTAACAGGTGCCCAAGCAATTTCATGCTAGAATCATCATCCGGATGCCAAAATAAACTAAATACAGCAAAAGATTTGAGTGCACAACGTTTGGTTTAGGTTTGACAGCCATAATCACCTTTTTATTGCTTTAAATGCGTTTTTAGCGCATGATTGTACATTTGAGCTGAATGTGTCAAAATCTTAAAAATTAACAGGTGCCCAAGCAATTTCATGCTAGAATCATCATCCGGATGCCAAAATAAACTAAATACAGCAAAAGATTTGAGTGCACAACGTTTGGTTTAGATTTGACAGCCATAATCAGCAATTGTGTACATTTGAGCTGAATGTGTCAAAATCTTAAAAATTAACAGGTGCCCAAGCAATTTCATGCTAGAATCATCATCCGGATGCCAAAATAAACTAAATACAGCAAAAGATTTGAGTGCACAACGTTTGGTTTAGATTTGACAGCCATAATCAGCAATTGTGTACATTTGAGCTGAATGTGTCAAAATCTTAAAAATTAACAGGTGCCCAAGCAATTTCATGCTAGAATCATCATCCGGATGCCAAAATAAACTAAATACAGCAAAAGATTTGAGTGCACAACGTTTGGTTTAGGTTTGACAGCCATAATCACCTTTTTATTGCTTTAAATGCGTTTTTAGCGCATGATTGTACATTTGAGCTGAATGTGTCAAAATCTTAAAAATTAACAGGTGCCCAAGCAATTTCATGCTAGAATCATCATCCGGATGCCAAAATAAACTAAATACAGCAAAAGATTTGAGTGCACAACGTTTGGTTTAGATTTGACAGCCATAATCAGCAATTGTGTACATTTGAGCTGAATGTGTCAAAATCTTAAAAATTAACAGGTGCCCAAGCAATTTCATGCTAGAATCATCATCCGGATGCCAAAATAAACTAAATACAGCAAAAGATTTGAGTGCACAACGTTTGGTTCAGGTTTGACAGCCATAATCACCTTTTTATTGCTTTAAATGCGTTTTTAGCGCATGATTGTACATTTGAGCTGAATGTGTCAAAATCTTAAAAATTAACAGGTGCCCAAGATATTTCATGCTAGAATCATCATCCGGATGCCAAAATAAACTAAATACAGCAAAAGATTTGAGTGCACAACGTTTGGTTTAGATTTGACAGCCATAATCACCTTTTTATTGCTTTAAATGCGTTTTTAGCGCATGATTGTACATTTGAGCTGAATGTGTCAAAATCTTAAAAATTAACAGGTGCCCAAGCAATTTCATGCTAGAATCATCATCCGGATGCCAAAATAAACTAAATATAGCAAAAGATTTGAGTGCACAACGTTTGGTTTAGGTTTGACAGCCATAATCACCTTTTTATTGCTTTAAATGCGTTTGTAGCGCATGATTGTACATTTGAGCTGAATGTGTCAAAATCTTAAAAATTAACAGGTGCCCAAGCAATTTCATGCTAGAATCATCATCCGGAAGCCAAAATAAACTAAATACAGCAAAAGATTTGAGTGCACAACGTTTGGTTTAGATTTGACAGCCATAATCAGCAATTGTGTACATTTGAGCTGAATGTGTCAAAATCTTAAAAATTAACAGGTGCCCAAGCAATTTCATGCTAGAATCATCATCCGGATGCCAAAATAAAATAAATACAGCAAAAGATTTGAGTGCACAACGTTTGGTTTAGGTTTGACAGCCATAATCACCTTTTTATTGCTTTAAATGCGTTTTTAGCGCATGATTGTACATTTGAGCTGAATGTGTCAAAATCTTAAAAATTAACAGGTGCCCAAGCAATTTCATGCTAGAATCATCATCCGGATGCCAAAATAAACTAAATACAGCAAAAGATTTGAGTGCACAACGTTTGGTTTAGATTTGACAGCCATAATCAGCAATTGTGTACATTTGAGCTGAATGTGTCAAAATCTTAAAAATTAACAGGTGCCCAAGCAATTTCATGCTAGAATCATCATCCGGATGCCAAAATAAACTAAATACAGCAAAAGATTTGAGTGCACGTTTGGTTTAGGTTTGACAGCCATAATCACCTTTTTATTGCTTTAAATGCGTTTTTAGCGCATGAATGTACATTTGAGCTGAATGTGTCAAAATCTTACAAATTAACAGGTGCCCAAGCAATTTCATGCTAGAATCATCATCCGGATGCCAAAATAAACTAAATACAGCAAAAGATTTGAGTGCACAACGTTTGGTTTAGATTTGACAGCCATAATCACCTTTTTATTGCTTTAAATGCGTTTTTAGCGCATGATTGTACATTTGAGCTGAATGTGTCAAAATCTTAAAAATTAACAGGTGCCCAAGCAATTTCATGCTAGAATCATCATCCGGATGCCAAAATAAACTAAATATAGCAAAAGATTTGAGTGCACAACGTTTGGTTTAGGTTTGACAGCCATAATCACCTTTTTATTGCTTTAAATGCGTTTGTAGCGCATGATTGTACATTTGAGCTGAATGTGTCAAAATCTTAAAAATTAACAGGTGCCCAAGCAATTTCATGCTAGAATCATCATCCGGATGCCAAAATAAACTAAATACAGCAAAAGATTTGAGTGCACAACGTTTGGTTTAGATTTGACAGCCATAATCAGCAATTGTGTACATTTGAGCTGAATGTGTCAAAATCTTAAAAATTAACAGGTGCCCAAGCAATTTCATGCTAGAATCATCATCCGGATGCCAAAATAAACTAAATACAGCAAAAGATTTGAGTGCACAACGTTTGGTTTAGGTTTGACAGCCATAATCACCTTTTTATTGCTTTAAATGCGTTTTTAGCGCATGATTGTACATTTGAGCTGAATGTGTCAAAATCTTAAAAATTAACAGGTGCCCAAGCAATTTCATGCTAGAATCATCATCCGGATGCCAAAATAAACTAAATACAGCAAAAGATTTGAGTGCACAACGTTTGGTTTAGATTTGACAGCCATAATCAGCAATTGTGTACATTTGAGCTGAATGTGTCAAAATCTTAAAAATTAACAGGTGCCCAAGCAATTTCATGCTAGAATCATCATCCGGATGCCAAAATAAACTAAATACAGCAAAAGATTTGAGTGCACAACGTTTGGTTTAGGTTTGACAGCCATAATCACCTTTTTATTGCTTTAAATGCGTTTTTAGCGCATGATTGTACATTTGAGCTGAATGTGTCAAAATCTTAAAAATTAACAGGTGCCCAAGCAATTTCATGCTAGAATCATCATCCGGATGCCAAAATAAACTAAATACAGCAAAAGATTTGAGTGCACAACGTTTGGTTTAGATTTGACAGCCATAATCAGCAATTGTGTACATTTGAGCTGAATGTGTCAAAATCTTAAAAATTAACAGGTGCCCAAGCAATTTCATGCTAGAATCATCATCCGGATGCCAAAATAAACTAAATACAGCAAAAGATTTGAGTGCACAACGTTTGGTTCAGGTTTGACAGCCATAATCACCTTTTTATTGCTTTAAATGCGTTTTTAGCGCATGATTGTACATTTGAGCTGAATGTGTCAAAATCTTAAAAATTAACAGGTGCCCAAGATATTTCATGCTAGAATCATCATCCGGATGCCAAAATAAACTAAATACAGCAAAAGATTTGAGTGCACAACGTTTGGTTTAGGTTTGACAGCCATAATCACCTTTTTATTGCTTTAAATGCGTTTTTAGCGCATGATTGTACATTTGAGCTGAATGTGTCAAAATCTTAAAAATTAACAGGTGCCCAAGCAATTTCATGCTAGAATCATCATCCGGATGCCAAAATAAACTAAATACAGCAAAAGATTTGAGTGCACAACGTTTGGTTTAGATTTGACAGCCATAATCAGCAATTGTGTACATTTGAGCTGAATGTGTCAAAATCTTAAAAATTAACAGGTGCCCAAGCAATTTCATGCTAGAATCATCATCCGGATGCCAAAATAAACTAAATACAGCAAAAGATTTGAGTGCACAACGTTTGGTTCAGGTTTGACAGCCATAATCACCTTTTTATTGCTTTAAATGCGTTTTTAGCGCATGATTGTACATTTGAGCTGAATGTGTCAAAATCTTAAAAATTAACAGGTGCCCAAGATATTTCATGCTAGAATCATCATCCGGATGCCAAAATAAACTAAATACAGCAAAAGATTTGAGTGCACAACGTTTGGTTTAGATTTGACAGCCATAATCACCTTTTTATTGCTTTAAATGCGTTTTTAGCGCATGATTGTACATTTGAGCTGAATGTGTCAAAATCTTAAAAATTAACAGGTGCCCAAGCAATTTCATGCTAGAATCATCATCCGGATGCCAAAATAAACTAAATATAGCAAAAGATTTGAGTGCACAACGTTTGGTTTAGGTTTGACAGCCATAATCACCTTTTTTTTGCTTTAAATGCGTTTGTAGCGCATGATTGTACATTTGAGCTGAATGTGTCAAAATCTTAAAAATTAACAGGTGCCCAAGCAATTTCATGCTAGAATCATCATCCGGAAGCCAAAATAAACTAAATACAGCAAAAGATTTGAGTGCACAACGTTTGGTTTAGATTTGACAGCCATAATCAGCAATTGTGTACATTTGAGCTGAATGTGTCAAAATC
The DNA here is from genome assembly GCF_051991245.1 of Festucalex cinctus. Classification (NCBI taxonomy): domain Eukaryota; kingdom Metazoa; phylum Chordata; class Actinopteri; order Syngnathiformes; family Syngnathidae; genus Festucalex; species Festucalex cinctus. The sequence goes on from NW_027520379.1 coordinate 40,092, forward strand.
TTAAAAATTAACAGGTGCCCAAGCAATTTCATGCTAGAATCATCATCCGGATGCCAAAATAAAATAAATACAGCAAAAGATTTGAGTGCACAACGTTTGGTTTAGGTTTGACAGCCATAATCACCTTTTTATTGCTTTAAATGCGTTTTTAGCGCATGATTGTACATTTGAGCTGAATGTGTCAAAATCTTAAAAATTAACAGGTGCCCAAGCAATTTCATGCTAGAATCATCATCCGGATGCCAAAATAAACTAAATACAGCAAAAGATTTGAGTGCACAACGTTTGGTTTAGATTTGACAGCCATAATCAGCAATTGTGTACATTTGAGCTGAATGTGTCAAAATCTTAAAAATTAACAGGTGCCCAAGCAATTTCATGCTAGAATCATCATCCGGATGCCAAAATAAACTAAATACAGCAAAAGATTTGAGTGCACGTTTGGTTTAGGTTTGACAGCCATAATCACCTTTTTATTGCTTTAAATGCGTTTTTAGCGCATGAATGTACATTTGAGCTGAATGTGTCAAAATCTTACAAATTAACAGGTGCCCAAGCAATTTCATGCTAGAATCATCATCCGGATGCCAAAATAAACTAAATACAGCAAAAGATTTGAGTGCACAACGTTTGGTTTAGATTTGACAGCCATAATCACCTTTTTATTGCTTTAAATGCGTTTTTAGCGCATGATTGTACATTTGAGCTGAATGTGTCAAAATCTTAAAAATTAACAGGTGCCCAAGCAATTTCATGCTAGAATCATCATCCGGATGCCAAAATAAACTAAATATAGCAAAAGATTTGAGTGCACAACGTTTGGTTTAGGTTTGACAGCCATAATCACCTTTTTATTGCTTTAAATGCGTTTGTAGCGCATGATTGTACATTTGAGCTGAATGTGTCAAAATCTTAAAAATTAACAGGTGCCCAAGCAATTTCATGCTAGAATCATCATCCGGATGCCAAAATAAACTAAATACAGCAAAAGATTTGAGTGCACAACGTTTGGTTTAGATTTGACAGCCATAATCAGCAATTGTGTACATTTGAGCTGAATGTGTCAAAATCTTAAAAATTAACAGGTGCCCAAGCAATTTCATGCTAGAATCATCATCCGGATGCCAAAATAAACTAAATACAGCAAAAGATTTGAGTGCACAACGTTTGGTTTAGGTTTGACAGCCATAATCACCTTTTTATTGCTTTAAATGCGTTTTTAGCGCATGATTGTACATTTGAGCTGAATGTGTCAAAATCTTAAAAATTAACAGGTGCCCAAGCAATTTCATGCTAGAATCATCATCCGGATGCCAAAATAAACTAAATACAGCAAAAGATTTGAGTGCACAACGTTTGGTTTAGATTTGACAGCCATAATCAGCAATTGTGTACATTTGAGCTGAATGTGTCAAAATCTTAAAAATTAACAGGTGCCCAAGCAATTTCATGCTAGAATCATCATCCGGATGCCAAAATAAACTAAATACAGCAAAAGATTTGAGTGCACAACGTTTGGTTTAGATTTGACAGCCATAATCAGCAATTGTGTACATTTGAGCTGAATGTGTCAAAATCTTAAAAATTAACAGGTGCCCAAGCAATTTCATGCTAGAATCATCATCCGGATGCCAAAATAAACTAAATACAGCAAAATATTTGAGTGCACAACGTTTGGTTTAGGTTTGACAGCCATAATCACCTTTTTATTGCTTTAAATGCGTTTTTAGCGCATGATTGTACATTTGAGCTGAATGTGTCAAAATCTTAAAAATTAACAGGTGCCCAAGCAATTTCATGCTAGAATCATCATCCGGATGCCAAAATAAACTAAATACAGCAAAAGATTTGAGTGCACAACGTTTGGTTTAGATTTGACAGCCATAATCAGCAATTGTGTACATTTGAGCTGAATGTGTAAAAATCTTAAAAATTAACAGGTGCCCAAGCAATTTCATGCTAGAATCATCATCCGGATGCCAAAATAAACTAAATACAGCAAAAGATTTGAGTGCACAACGTTTGGTTCAGGTTTGACAGCCATAATCACCTTTTTATTGCTTTAAATGCGTTTTTACCGCATGATTGTACATTTGAGCTGAATGTGTCAAAATCTTAAAAATTAACAGGTGCCCAAGATATTTCATGCTAGAATCATCATCCGGATGCCAAAATAAACTAAATACAGCAAAAGATTTGAGTGCACAACGTTTGGTTTAGATTTGACAGCCATAATCACCTTTTTATTGCTTTAAATGCGTTTTTAGCGCATGATTGTACATTTGAGCTGAATGTGTCAAAATCTTAAAAATTAACAGGTGCCCAAGCAATTTCATGCTAGAATCATCATCCGGATGCCAAAATAAACTAAATATAGCAAAAGATTTGAGTGCACAACGTTTGGTTTAGGTTTGACAGCCATAATCACCTTTTTATTGCTTTAAATGCGTTTGTAGCGCATGATTGTACATTTGAGCTGAATGTGTCAAAATCTTAAAAATTAACAGGTGCCCAAGCAATTTCATGCTAGAATCATCATCCGGAAGCCAAAATAAACTAAATACAGCAAAAGATTTGAGTGCACAACGTTTGGTTTAGATTTGACAGCCATAATCAGCAATTGTGTACATTTGAGCTGAATGTGTCAAAATCTTAAAAATTAACAGGTGCCCAAGCAATTTCATGCTAGAATCATCATCCGGATGCCAAAATAAAATAAATACAGCAAAAGATTTGAGTGCACAACGTTTGGTTTAGGTTTGACAGCCATAATCACCTTTTTATTGCTTTAAATGCGTTTTTAGCGCATGATTGTACATTTGAGCTGAATGTGTCAAAATCTTAAAAATTAACAGGTGCCCAAGCAATTTCATGCTAGAATCATCATCCGGATGCCAAAATAAACTAAATACAGCAAAAGATTTGAGTGCACAACGTTTGGTTTAGATTTGACAGCCATAATCAGCAATTGTGTACATTTGAGCTGAATGTGTCAAAATCTTAAAAATTAACAGGTGCCCAAGCAATTTCATGCTAGAATCATCATCCGGATGCCAAAATAAACTAAATACAGCAAAAGATTTGAGTGCACAACGTTTGGTTCAGGTTTGACAGCCATAATCACCTTTTTATTGCTTTAAATGCGTTTTTAGCGCATGATTGTACATTTGAGCTGAATGTGTCAAAATCTTAAAAATTAACAGGTGCCCAAGATATTTCATGCTAGAATCATCATCCGGATGCCAAAATAAACTAAATACAGCAAAAGATTTGAGTGCACAACGTTTGGTTTAGATTTGACAGCCATAATCACCTTTTTATTGCTTTAAATGCGTTTTTAGCGCATGATTGTACATTTGAGCTGAATGTGTCAAAATCTTAAAAATTAACAGGTGCCCAAGCAATTTCATGCTAGAATCATCATCCGGATGCCAAAATAAACTAAATATAGCAAAAGATTTGAGTGCACAACGTTTGGTTTAGGTTTGACAGCCATAATCACCTTTTTATTGCTTTAAATGCGTTTGTAGCGCATGATTGTACATTTGAGCTGAATGTGTCAAAATCTAAAAAATTAACAGGTGCCCAAGCAATTTCATGCTAGAATCATCATCCGGAAGCCAAAATAAACTAAATACAGCAAAAGATTTGAGTGCACAACGTTTGGTTTAGATTTGACAGCCATAATCAGCAATTGTGTACATTTGAGCTGAATGTGTCAAAATCTTAAAAATTAACAGGTGCCCAAGCAATTTCATGCTAGAATCATCATCCGGATGCCAAAATAAAATAAATACAGCAAAAGATTTGAGTGCACAACGTTTGGTTTAGGTTTGACAGCCATAATCACCTTTTTATTGCTTTAAATGCGTTTTTAGCGCATGATTGTACATTTGAGCTGAATGTGTCAAAATCTTAAAAATTAACAGGTGCCCAAGCAATTTCATGCTAGAATCATCATCCGGATGCCAAAATAAACTAAATACAGCAAAAGATTTGAGTGCACAACGTTTGGTTTAGATTTGACAGCCATAATCAGCAATTGTGTACATTTGAGCTGAATGTGTCAAAATCTTAAAAATTAACAGGTGCCCAAGCAATTTCATGCTAGAATCATCATCCGGATGCCAAAATAAACTAAATACAGCAAAAGATTTGAGTGCACGTTTGGTTTAGGTTTGACAGCCATAATCACCTTTTTATTGCTTTAAATGCGTTTTTAGCGCATGAATGTACATTTGAGCTGAATGTGTCAAAATCTTACAAATTAACAGGTGCCCAAGCAATTTCATGCTAGAATCATCATCCGGATGCCAAAATAAACTAAATACAGCAAAAGATTTGAGTGCACAACGTTTGGTTTAGATTTGACAACCATAATCACCTTTTTATTGCTTTAAATGCGTTTTTAGCGCATGATTGTACATTTGAGCTGAATGTGTCAAAATCTTAAAAATTAACAGGTGCCCAAGCAATTTCATGCTAGAATCATCATCCGGATGCCAAAATAAACTAAATATAGCAAAAGATTTGAGTGCACAACGTTTGGTTTAGGTTTGACAGCCATAATCACCTTTTTATTGCTTTAAATGCGTTTGTAGCGCATGATTGTACATTTGAGCTGAATGTGTCAAAATCTTAAAAATTAACAGGTGCCCAAGCAATTTCATGCTAGAATCATCATCCGGATGCCAAAATAAACTAAATACAGCAAAAGATTTGAGTGCACAACGTTTGGTTTAGATTTGACAGCCATAATCAGCAATTGTGTACATTTGAGCTGAATGTGTCAAAATCTTAAAAATTAACAGGTGCCCAAGCAATTTCATGCTAGAATCATCATCCGGATGCCAAAATAAACTAAATACAGCAAAAGATTTGAGTGCACAACGTTTGGTTTAGGTTTGACAGCCATAATCACCTTTTTATTGCTTTAAATGCGTTTTTAGCGCATGATTGTACATTTGAGCTGAATGTGTCAAAATCTTAAAAATTAACAGGTGCCCAAGCAATTTCATGCTAGAATCATCATCCGGATGCCAAAATAAACTAAATACAGCAAAAGATTTGAGTGCACAACGTTTGGTTTAGATTTGACAGCCATAATCAGCAATTGTGTACATTTGAGCTGAATGTGTCAAAATCTTAAAAATTAACAGGTGCCCAAGCAATTCCATGCTAGAATCATCATCCGGATGCCAAAATAAACTAAATACAGCAAAAGATTTGAGTGCACAACGTTTGGTTTAGATTTGACAGCCATAATCAGCAATTGTGTACATTTGAGCTGAATGTGTCAAAATCTTAAAAATTAACAGGTGCCCAAGCAATTTCATGCTAGAATCATCATCCGGATGCCAAAATAAACTAAATACAGCAAAATATTTGAGTGCACAACGTTTGGTTTAGGTTTGACAGCCATAATCACCTTTTTATTGCTTTAAATGCGTTTTTAGCGCATGATTGTACATTTGAGCTGAATGTGTCAAAATCTTAAAAATTAACAGGTGCCCAAGATATTTCATGCTAGAATCATCATCCGGATGCCAAAATAAAATAAATACAGCAAAAGATTTGAGTGCACAACGTTTGGTTTAGGTTTGACAGCCATAATCACCTTTTTATTGCTTTAAATGCGTTTTTAGCGCATGATTGTACATTTGAGCTGAATGTGTCAAAATCTTAAAAATTAACAGGTGCCCAAGCAATTTCATGCTAGAATCATCATCCGGATGCCAAAATAAACTAAATATAGCAAAAGATTTGAGTGCACAACGTTTGATTTAGGTTTGACAGCCATAATCACCTTTTTATTGCTTTAAATGCGTTTGTAGCGCATGATTGTACATTTGAGCTGAATGTGTCAAAATCTTAAAAATTAACAGGTGCCCAAGCAATTTCATGCTAGAATCATCATCCGGATGCCAAAATAAACTAAATACAGCAAAAGATTTGAGTGCACAACGTTTGGTTTAGATTTGACAGCCATAATCAGCAATTGTGTACATTTGAGCTGAATGTGTCAAAATCTTAAAAATTAACAGGTGCCCAAGCAATTTCATGCTAGAATCATCATCCGGATGCCAAAATAAACTAAATACAGCAAAAGATTTGAGTGCACAACGTTTGGTTTAGGTTTGACAGCCATAATCACCTTTTTATTGCTTTAAATGCGTTTTTAGCGCATGATTGTACATTTGAGCTGAATGTGTCAAAATCTTAAAAATTAACAGGTGCCCAAGCAATTTCATGCTAGAATCATCATCCGGATGCCAAAATAAACTAAATACAGCAAAAGATTTGAGTGCACAACGTTTGGTTTAGATTTGACAGCCATAATCAGCAATTGTGTACATTTGAGCTGAATGTGTCAAAATCTTAAAAATTAACAGGTGCCCAAGCAATTTCATGCTAGAATCATCATCCGGATGCCAAAATAAACTAAATACAGCAAAAGATTTGAGTGCACAACGTTTGGTTTAGGTTTGACAGCCATAATCACCTTTTTATTGCTTTAAATGCGTTTTTAGCGCATGATTGTACATTTGAGCTGAATGTGTCAAAATCTTAAAAATTAACAGGTGCCCAAGCAATTTCATGCTAGAATCATCATCCGGATGCCAAAATAAACTAAATACAGCAAAAGATTTGAGTGCACAACGTTTGGTTTAGATTTGACAGCCATAATCAGCAATTGTGTACATTTGAGCTGAATGTGTCAAAATCTTAAAAATTAACAGGTGCCCAAGCAATTTCATGCTAGAATCATCATCCGGATGCCAAAATAAACTAAATACAGCAAAAGATTTGAGTGCACAACGTTTGGTTCAGGTTTGACAGCCATAATCACCTTTTTATTGCTTTAAATGCGTTTTTAGCGCATGATTGTACATTTGAGCTGAATGTGTCAAAATCTTAAAAATTAACAGGTGCCCAAGATATTTCATGCTAGAATCATCATCCGGATGCCAAAATAAACTAAATACAGCAAAAGATTTGAGTGCACAACGTTTGGTTTAGGTTTGACAGCCATAATCACCTTTTTATTGCTTTAAATGCGTTTTTAGCGCATGATTGTACATTTGAGCTGAATGTGTCAAAATCTTAAAAATTAACAGGTGCCCAAGCAATTTCATGCTAGAATCATCATCCGGATGCCAAAATAAACTAAATACAGCAAAAGATTTGAGTGCACAACGTTTGGTTTAGATTTGACAGCCATAATCAGCAATTGTGTACATTTGAGCTGAATGTGTCAAAATCTTAAAAATTAACAGGTGCCCAAGCAATTTCATGCTAGAATCATCATCCGGATGCCAAAATAAACTAAATACAGCAAAAGATTTGAGTGCACAACGTTTGGTTCAGGTTTGACAGCCATAATCACCTTTTTATTGCTTTAAATGCGTTTTTAGCGCATGATTGTACATTTGAGCTGAATGTGTCAAAATCTTAAAAATTAACAGGTGCCCAAGATATTTCATGCTAGAATCATCATCCGGATGCCAAAATAAACTAAATACAGCAAAAGATTTGAGTGCACAACGTTTGGTTTAGATTTGACAGCCATAATCACCTTTTTATTGCTTTAAATGCGTTTTTAGCGCATGATTGTACATTTGAGCTGAATGTGTCAAAATCTTAAAAATTAACAGGTGCCCAAGCAATTTCATGCTAGAATCATCATCCGGATGCCAAAATAAACTAAATATAGCAAAAGATTTGAGTGCACAACGTTTGGTTTAGGTTTGACAGCCATAATCACCTTTTTATTGCTTTAAATGCGTTTGTAGCGCATGATTGTACATTTGAGCTGAATGTGTCAAAATCTTAAAAATTAACAGGTGCCCAAGCAATTTCATGCTAGAATCATCATCCGGAAGCCAAAATAAACTAAATACAGCAAAAGATTTGAGTGCACAACGTTTGGTTTAGATTTGACAGCCATAATCAGCAATTGTGTACATTTGAGCTGAATGTGTCAAAATCTTAAAAATTAACAGGTGCCCAAGCAATTTCATGCTAGAATCATCATCCGGATGCCAAAATAAAATAAATACAGCAAAAGATTTGAGTGCACAACGTTTGGTTTAGGTTTGACAGCCATAATCACCTTTTTATTGCTTTAAATGCGTTTTTAGCGCATGATTGTACATTTGAGCTGAATGTGTCAAAATCTTAAAAATTAACAGGTGCCCAAGCAATTTCATGCTAGAATCATCATCCGGATGCCAAAATAAACTAAATACAGCAAAAGATTTGAGTGCACAACGTTTGGTTTAGATTTGACAGCCATAATCAGCAATTGTGTACATTTGAGCTGAATGTGTCAAAATCTTAAAAATTAACAGGTGCCCAAGCAATTTCATGCTAGAATCATCATCCGGATGCCAAAATAAACTAAATACAGCAAAAGATTTGAGTGCACGTTTGGTTTAGGTTTGACAGCCATAATCACCTTTTTATTGCTTTAAATGCGTTTTTAGCGCATGAATGTACATTTGAGCTGAATGTGTCAAAATCTTACAAATTAACAGGTGCCCAAGCAATTTCATGCTAGAATCATCATCCGGATGCCAAAATAAACTAAATACAGCAAAAGATTTGAGTGCACAACGTTTGGTTTAGATTTGACAGCCATAATCACCTTTTTATTGCTTTAAATGCGTTTTTAGCGCATGATTGTACATTTGAGCTGAATGTGTCAAAATCTTAAAAATTAACAGGTGCCCAAGCAATTTCATGCTAGAATCATCATCCGGATGCCAAAATAAACTAAATATAGCAAAAGATTTGAGTGCACAACGTTTGGTTTAGGTTTGACAGCCATAATCACCTTTTTATTGCTTTAAATGCGTTTGTAGCGCATGATTGTACATTTGAGCTGAATGTGTCAAAATCTTAAAAATTAACAGGTGCCCAAGCAATTTCATGCTAGAATCATCATCCGGATGCCAAAATAAACTAAATACAGCAAAAGATTTGAGTGCACAACGTTTGGTTTAGATTTGACAGCCATAATCAGCAATTGTGTACATTTGAGCTGAATGTGTCAAAATCTTAAAAATTAACAGGTGCCCAAGCAATTTCATGCTAGAATCATCATCCGGATGCCAAAATAAACTAAATACAGCAAAAGATTTGAGTGCACAACGTTTGGTTTAGGTTTGACAGCCATAATCACCTTTTTATTGCTTTAAATGCGTTTTTAGCGCATGATTGTACATTTGAGCTGAATGTGTCAAAATCTTAAAAATTAACAGGTGCCCAAGCAATTTCATGCTAGAATCATCATCCGGATGCCAAAATAAACTAAATACAGCAAAAGATTTGAGTGCACAACGTTTGGTTTAGATTTGACAGCCATAATCAGCAATTGTGTACATTTGAGCTGAATGTGTCAAAATCTTAAAAATTAACAGGTGCCCAAGCAATTTCATGCTAGAATCATCATCCGGATGCCAAAATAAACTAAATACAGCAAAAGATTTGAGTGCACAACGTTTGGTTTAGATTTGACAGCCATAATCAGCAATTGTGTACATTTGAGCTGAATGTGTCAAAATCTTAAAAATTAACAGGTGCCCAAGCAATTTCATGCTAGAATCATCATCCGGATGCCAAAATAAACTAAATACAGCAAAATATTTGAGTGCACAACGTTTGGTTTAGGTTTGACAGCCATAATCACCTTTTTATTGCTTTAAATGCGTTTTTAGCGCATGATTGTACATTTGAGCTGAATGTGTCAAAATCTTAAAAATTAACAGGTGCCCAAGCAATTTCATGCTAGAATCATCATCCGGATGCCAAAATAAACTAAATACAGCAAAAGATTTGAGTGCACAACGTTTGGTTTAGATTTGACAGCCATAATCAGCAATTGTGTACATTTGAGCTGAATGTGTAAAAATCTTAAAAATTAACAGGTGCCCAAGCAATTTCATGCTAGAATCATCATCCGGATGCCAAAATAAACTAAATACAGCAAAAGATTTGAGTGCACAACGTTTGGTTCAGGTTTGACAGCCATAATCACCTTTTTATTGCTTTAAATGCGTTTTTACCGCATGATTGTACATTTGAGCTGAATGTGTCAAAATCTTAAAAATTAACAGGTGCCCAAGATATTTCATGCTAGAATCATCATCCGGATGCCAAAATAAACTAAATACAGCAAAAGATTTGAGTGCACAACGTTTGGTTTAGATTTGACAGCCATAATCACCTTTTTATTGCTTTAAATGCGTTTTTAGCGCATGATTGTACATTTGAGCTGAATGTGTCAAAATCTTAAAAATTAACAGGTGCCCAAGCAATTTCATGCTAGAATCATCATCCGGATGCCAAAATAAACTAAATATAGCAAAAGATTTGAGTGCACAACGTTTGGTTTAGGTTTGACAGCCATAATCACCTTTTTATTGCTTTAAATGCGTTTGTAGCGCATGATTGTACATTTGAGCTGAATGTGTCAAAATCTTAAAAATTAACAGGTGCCCAAGCAATTTCATGCTAGAATCATCATCCGGAAGCCAAAATAAACTAAATACAGCAAAAGATTTGAGTGCACAACGTTTGGTTTAGATTTGACAGCCATAATCAGCAATTGTGTACATTTGAGCTGAATGTGTCAAAATCTTAAAAATTAACAGGTGCCCAAGCAATTTCATGCTAGAATCATCATCCGGATGCCAAAATAAAATAAATACAGCAAAAGATTTGAGTGCACAACGTTTGGTTTAGGTTTGACAGCCATAATCACCTTTTTATTGCTTTAAATGCGTTTTTAGCGCATGATTGTACATTTGAGCTGAATGTGTCAAAATCTTAAAAATTAACAGGTGCCCAAGCAATTTCATGCTAGAATCATCATCCGGATGCCAAAATAAACTAAATACAGCAAAAGATTTGAGTGCACAACGTTTGGTTTAGATTTGACAGCCATAATCAGCAATTGTGTACATTTGAGCTGAATGTGTCAAAATCTTAAAAATTAACAGGTGCCCAAGATATTTCATGCTAGAATCATCATCCGGATGCCAAAATAAACTAAATACAGCAAAAGATTTGAGTGCACAACGTTTGGTTTAGATTTGACAGCCATAATCACCTTTTTATTGCTTTAAATGCGTTTTTAGCGCATGATTGTACATTTGAGCTGAATGTGTCAAAATCTTAAAAATTAACAGGTGCCCAAGCAATTTCATGCTAGAATCATCATCCGGATGCCAAAATAAACTAAATATAGCAAAAGATTTGAGTGCACAACGTTTGGTTTAGGTTTGACAGCCATAATCACCTTTTTATTGCTTTAAATGCGTTTGTAGCGCATGATTGTACATTTGAGCTGAATGTGTCAAAATCTTAAAAATTAACAGGTGCCCAAGCAATTTCATGCTAGAATCATCATCCGGAAGCCAAAATAAACTAAATACAGCAAAAGATTTGAGTGCACAACGTTTGGTTTAGATTTGACAGCCATAATCAGCAATTGTGTACATTTGAGCTGAATGTGTCAAAATCTTAAAAATTAACAGGTGCCCAAGCAATTTCATGCTAGAATCATCATCCGGATGCCAAAATAAAATAAATACAGCAAAAGATTTGAGTGCACAACGTTTGGTTTAGGTTTGACAGCCATAATCACCTTTTTATTGCTTTAAATGCGTTTTTAGCGCATGATTGTACATTTGAGCTGAATGTGTCAAAATCTTAAAAATTAACAGGTGCCCAAGCAATTTCATGCTAGAATCATCATCCGGATGCCAAAATAAACTAAATACAGCAAAAGATTTGAGTGCACAACGTTTGGTTTAGATTTGACAGCCATAATCAGCAATTGTGTACATTTGAGCTGAATGTGTCAAAATCTTAAAAATTAACAGGTGCCCAAGATATTTCATGCTAGAATCATCATCCGGATGCCAAAATAAACTAAATACAGCAAAAGATTTGAGTGCACAACGTTTGGTTTAGATTTGACAGCCATAATCACCTTTTTATTGCTTTAAATGCGTTTTTAGCGCATGATTGTACATTTGAGCTGAATGTGTCAAAATCTTAAAAATTAACAGGTGCCCAAGCAATTTCATGCTAGAATCATCATCCGGATGCCAAAATAAACTAAATATAGCAAAAGATTTGAGTGCACAACGTTTGGTTTAGGTTTGACAGCCATAATCACCTTTTTATTGCTTTAAATGCGTTTGTAGCGCATGATTGTACATTTGAGCTGAATGTGTCAAAATCTTAAAAATTAACAGGTGCCCAAGCAATTTCATGCTAGAATCATCATCCGGAAGCCAAAATAAACTAAATACAGCAAAAGATTTGAGTGCACAACGTTTGGTTTAGATTTGACAGCCATAATCAGCAATTGTGTACATTTGAGCTGAATGTGTCAAAATCTTAAAAATTAACAGGTGCCCAAGCAATTTCATGCTAGAATCATCATCCGGATGCCAAAATAAAATAAATACAGCAAAAGATTTGAGTGCACAACGTTTGGTTTAGGTTTGACAGCCATAATCACCTTTTTATTGCTTTAAATGCGTTTTTAGCGCATGATTGTACATTTGAGCTGAATGTGTCAAAATCTTAAAAATTAACAGGTGCCCAAGCAATTTCATGCTAGAATCATCATCCGGATGCCAAAATAAACTAAATACAGCAAAAGATTTGAGTGCACAACGTTTGGTTCAGGTTTGACAGCCATAATCACCTTTTTATTGCTTTAAATGCGTTTTTAGCGCATGATTGTACATTTGAGCTGAATGTGTCAAAATCTTAAAAATTAACAGGTGCCCAAGATATTTCATGCTAGAATCATCATCCGGATGCCAAAATAAACTAAATACAGCAAAAGATTTGAGTGCACAACGTTTGGTTTAGATTTGACAGCCATAATCACCTTTTTATTGCTTTAAATGCGTTTTTAGCGCATGATTGTACATTTGAGCTGAATGTGTCAAAATCTTAAAAATTAACAGGTGCCCAAGCAATTTCATGCTAGAATCATCATCCGGATGCCAAAATAAACTAAATATAGCAAAAGATTTGAGTGCACAACGTTTGGTTTAGGTTTGACAGCCATAATCACCTTTTTATTGCTTTAAATGCGTTTGTAGCGCATGATTGTACATTTGAGCTGAATGTGTCAAAATCTAAAAAATTAACAGGTGCCCAAGCAATTTCATGCTAGAATCATCATCCGGAAGCCAAAATAAACTAAATACAGCAAAAGATTTGAGTGCACAACGTTTGGTTTAGATTTGACAGCCATAATCAGCAATTGTGTACATTTGAGCTGAATGTGTCAAAATCTTAAAAATTAACAGGTGCCCAAGCAATTTCATGCTAGAATCATCATCCGGATGCCAAAATAAAATAAATACAGCAAAAGATTTGAGTGCACAACGTTTGGTTTAGGTTTGACAGCCATAATCACCTTTTTATTGCTTTAAATGCGTTTTTAGCGCATGATTGTACATTTGAGCTGAATGTGTCAAAATCTTAAAAATTAACAGGTGCCCAAGCAATTTCATGCTAGAATCATCATCCGGATGCCAAAATAAACTAAATACAGCAAAAGATTTGAGTGCACAACGTTTGGTTTAGATTTGACAGCCATAATCAGCAATTGTGTACATTTGAGCTGAATGTGTCAAAATCTTAAAAATTAACAGGTGCCCAAGCAATTTCATGCTAGAATCATCATCCGGATGCCAAAATAAACTAAATACAGCAAAAGATTTGAGTGCACGTTTGGTTTAGGTTTGACAGCCATAATCACCTTTTTATTGCTTTAAATGCGTTTTTAGCGCATGAATGTACATTTGAGCTGAATGTGTCAAAATCTTACAAATTAACAGGTGCCCAAGCAATTTCATGCTAGAATCATCATCCGGATGCCAAAATAAACTAAATACAGCAAAAGATTTGAGTGCACAACGTTTGGTTTAGATTTGACAGCCATAATCACCTTTTTATTGCTTTAAATGCGTTTTTAGCGCATGATTGTACATTTGAGCTGAATGTGTCAAAATCTTAAAAATTAACAGGTGCCCAAGCAATTTCATGCTAGAATCATCATCCGGATGCCAAAATAAACTAAATATAGCAAAAGATTTGAGTGCACAACGTTTGGTTTAGGTTTGACAGCCATAATCACCTTTTTATTGCTTTAAATGCGTTTGTAGCGCATGATTGTACATTTGAGCTGAATGTGTCAAAATCTTAAAAATTAACAGGTGCCCAAGCAATTTCATGCTAGAATCATCATCCGGATGCCAAAATAAACTAAATACAGCAAAAGATTTGAGTGCACAACGTTTGGTTTAGATTTGACAGCCATAATCAGCAATTGTGTACATTTGAGCTGAATGTGTCAAAATCTTAAAAATTAACAGGTGCCCAAGCAATTTCATGCTAGAATCATCATCCGGATGCCAAAATAAACTAAATACAGCAAAAGATTTGAGTGCACAACGTTTGGTTTAGGTTTGACAGCCATAATCACCTTTTTATTGCTTTAAATGCGTTTTTAGCGCATGATTGTACATTTGAGCTGAATGTGTCAAAATCTTAAAAATTAACAGGTGCCCAAGCAATTTCATGCTAGAATCATCATCCGGATGCCAAAATAAACTAAATACAGCAAAAGATTTGAGTGCACAACGTTTGGTTTAGATTTGACAGCCATAATCAGCAATTGTGTACATTTGAGCTGAATGTGTCAAAATCTTAAAAATTAACAGGTGCCCAAGCAATTCCATGCTAGAATCATCATCCGGATGCCAAAATAAACTAAATACAGCAAAAGATTTGAGTGCACAACGTTTGGTTTAGATTTGACAGCCATAATCAGCAATTGTGTACATTTGAGCTGAATGTGTCAAAATCTTAAAAATTAACAGGTGCCCAAGCAATTTCATGCTAGAATCATCATCCGGATGCCAAAATAAACTAAATACAGCAAAATATTTGAGTGCACAACGTTTGGTTTAGGTTTGACAGCCATAATCACCTTTTTATTGCTTTAAATGCGTTTTTAGCGCATGATTGTACATTTGAGCTGAATGTGTCAAAATCTTAAAAATTAACAGGTGCCCAAGCAATTTCATGCTAGAATCATCATCCGGATGCCAAAATAAACTAAATACAGCAAAAGATTTGAGTGCACAACGTTTGGTTTAGATTTGACAGCCATAATCAGCAATTGTGTACATTTGAGCTGAATGTGTCAAAATCTTAAAAATTAACAGGTGCCCAAGCAATTTCATGCTAGAATCATCATCCGGATGCCAAAATAAACTAAATACAGCAAAAGATTTGAGTGCACAACGTTTGGTTCAGGTTTGACAGCCATAATCACCTTTTTATTGCTTTAAATGCGTTTTTAGCGCATGATTGTACATTTGAGCTGAATGTGTCAAAATCTTAAAAATTAACAGGTGCCCAAGATATTTCATGCTAGAATCATCATCCGGATGCCAAAATAAACTAAATACAGCAAAAGATTTGAGTGCACAACGTTTGGTTTAGATTTGACAGCCATAATCACCTTTTTATTGCTTTAAATGCGTTTTTAGCGCATGATTGTACATTTGAGCTGAATGTGTCAAAATCTTAAAAATTAACAGGTGCCCAAGCAATTTCATGCTAGAATCATCATCCGGATGCCAAAATAAACTAAATATAGCAAAAGATTTGAGTGCACAACGTTTGGTTTAGGTTTGACAGCCATAATCACCTTTTTATTGCTTTAAATGCGTTTGTAGCGCATGATTGTACATTTGAGCTGAATGTGTCAAAATCTTAAAAATTAACAGGTGCCCAAGCAATTTCATGCTAGAATCATCATCCGGAAGCCAAAATAAACTAAATACAGCAAAAGATTTGAGTGCACAACGTTTGGTTTAGATTTGACAGCCATAATCAGCAATTGTGTACATTTGAGCTGAATGTGTCAAAATCTTAAAAATTAACAGGTGCCCAAGCAATTTCATGCTAGAATCATCATCCGGATGCCAAAATAAAATAAATACAGCAAAAGATTTGAGTGCACAACGTTTGGTTTAGGTTTGACAGCCATAATCACCTTTTTATTGCTTTAAATGCGTTTTTAGCGCATGATTGTACATTTGAGCTGAATGTGTCAAAATCTTAAAAATTAACAGGTGCCCAAGCAATTTCATGCTAGAATCATCATCCGGATGCCAAAATAAACTAAATACAGCAAAAGATTTGAGTGCACAACGTTTGGTTTAGATTTGACAGCCATAATCAGCAATTGTGTACATTTGAGCTGAATGTGTCAAAATCTTAAAAATTAACAGGTGCCCAAGCAATTTCATGCTAGAATCATCATCCGGATGCCAAAATAAACTAAATACAGCAAAAGATTTGAGTGCACGTTTGGTTTAGGTTTGACAGCCATAATCACCTTTTTATTGCTTTAAATGCGTTTTTAGCGCATGAATGTACATTTGAGCTGAATGTGTCAAAATCTTACAAATTAACAGGTGCCCAAGCAATTTCATGCTAGAATCATCATCCGGATGCCAAAATAAACTAAATACAGCAAAAGATTTGAGTGCACAACGTTTGGTTTAGATTTGACAGCCATAATCACCTTTTTATTGCTTTAAATGCGTTTTTAGCGCATGATTGTACATTTGAGCTGAATGTGTCAAAATCTTAAAAATTAACAGGTGCCCAAGCAATTTCATGCTAGAATCATCATCCGGATGCCAAAATAAACTAAATATAGCAAAAGATTTGAGTGCACAACGTTTGGTTTAGGTTTGACAGCCATAATCACCTTTTTATTGCTTTAAATGCGTTTGTAGCGCATGATTGTACATTTGAGCTGAATGTGTCAAAATCTTAAAAATTAACAGGTGCCCAAGCAATTTCATGCTAGAATCATCATCCGGATGCCAAAATAAACTAAATACAGCAAAAGATTTGAGTGCACAACGTTTGGTTTAGATTTGACAGCCATAATCAGCAATTGTGTACATTTGAGCTGAATGTGTCAAAATCTTAAAAATTAACAGGTGCCCAAGCAATTTCATGCTAGAATCATCATCCGGATGCCAAAATAAACTAAATACAGCAAAAGATTTGAGTGCACAACGTTTGGTTTAGGTTTGACAGCCATAATCACCTTTTTATTGCTTTAAATGCGTTTTTAGCGCATGATTGTACATTTGAGCTGAATGTGTCAAAATCTTAAAAATTAACAGGTGCCCAAGCAATTTCATGCTAGAATCATCATCCGGATGCCAAAATAAACTAAATACAGCAAAAGATTTGAGTGCACAACGTTTGGTTTAGGTTTGACAGCCATAATCACCTTTTTATTGCTTTAAATGCGTTTTTAGCGCATGATTGTACATTTGAGCTGAATGTGTCAAAATCTTAAAAATTAACAGGTGCCCAAGCAATTTCATGCTAGAATCATCATCCGGATGCCAAAATAAACTAAATACAGCAAAAGATTTGAGTGCACAACGTTTGGTTTAGATTTGACAGCCATAATCAGCAATTGTGTACATTTGAGCTGAATGTGTCAAAATCTTAAAAATTAACAGGTGCCCAAGCAATTTCATGCTAGAATCATCATCCGGATGCCAAAATAAACTAAATATAGCAAAAGATTTGAGTGCACAACGTTTGGTTTAGGTTTGACAGCCATAATCACCTTTTTATTGCTTTAAATGCGTTTGTAGCGCATGATTGTACATTTGAGCTGAATGTGTCAAAATCTTAAAAATTAACAGGTGCCCAAGCAATTTCATGCTAGAATCATCATCCGGATGCCAAAATAAACTAAATATAGCAAAAGATTTGAGTGCACAACGTTTGGTTTAGGTTTGACAGCCATAATCACCTTTTTATTGCTTTAAATGCGTTTGTAGCGCATGATTGTACATTTGAGCTGAATGTGTCAAAATCTTAAAAATTAACAGGTGCCCAAGCAATTTCATGCTAGAATCATCATCCGGATGCCAAAATAAACTAAATACAGCAAAAGATTTGAGTGCACAACGTTTGGTTTAGATTTGACAGCCATAATCAGCAATTGTGTACATTTGAGCTGAATGTGTCAAAATCTTAAAAATTAACAGGTGCCCAAGCAATTTCATGCTAGAATCATCATCCGGATGCCAAAATAAACTAAATACAGCAAAAGATTTGAGTGCACAACGTTTGGTTTAGGTTTGACAGCCATAATCACCATTTTATTGCTTTAAATGCGTTTTTAGCGCATGATTGTACATTTGAGCTGAATGTGTCAAAATCTTAAAAATTAACAGGTGCCCAAGCAATTTCATACTAGAATCATCATCCGGATGCCAAAATAAACTAAATACAGCAAAAGATTTGAGTGCACAACGTTTGGTTTAGATTTGACAGCCATAATCAGCAATTGTGTACATTTGAGCTGAATGTGTCAAAATCTTAAAAATTAACAGGTGCCCAAGCAATTTCATGCTAGAATCATCATCCGGATGCCAAAATAAACTAAATATAGCAAAAGATTTGAGTGCACAACGTTTGGTTTAGGTTTGACAGCCATAATCACCTTTTTATTGCTTTAAATGCGTTTGTAGCGCATGATTGTACATTTGAGCTGAATGTGTCAAAATCTTAAAGATTAACAGGTGCCCAAGCAATTTCATGCTAGAATCATCATCCGGATGCCAAAATAAACTAAATACAGCAAAAGATTTGAGTGCACAACGTTTGGTTTAGGTTTGACAGCCATAATCACCTTTTTATTGCTTTAAATGCGTTTGTAGCGCATGATTGTACATTTGAGCTGAATGTGTCAAAATCTTAAAAATTAACAGGTGCCCAAGCAATTTCATGCTAGAATCATCATCCGGATGCCAAAATAAACTAAATACAGCAAAAGATTTGAGTGCACAACGTTTGGTTTAGATTTGACAGCCATAATCAGCAATTGTGTACATTTGAGCTGAATGTGTCAAAATCTTAAAAATTAACAGGTGCCCAAGCAATTTCATGCTAGAATCATCATCCGGATGCCAAAATAAACTAAATACAGCAAAAGATTTGAGTGCACAACGTTTGGTTTAGATTTGACAGCCATAATCAGCAATTGTGTACATTTGAGCTGAATGTGTCAAAATCTTAAAAATTAACAGGTGCCCAAGCAATTTCATGCTAGAATCATCATCCGGATGCCAAAATAAACTAAATACAGCAAAAGATTTGAGTGCACAACGTTTGGTTTAGGTTTGATAGCCATAATCACCTTTTTATTGCTTTAAATGCGTTTTTAGCGCATGATTGTACATTTGAGCTGAATGTGTCAAAATCTTAAAAATTAACAGGTGCCCAAGCAATTTCATGCTAGAATCATCATCCGGATGCCAAAATAAACTAAATATAGCAAAAGATTTGAGTGCACAACGTTTGGTTTAGGTTTGACAGCCATAATCACCTTTTTATTGCTTTAAATGCGTTTGTAGCGCATGATTGTACATTTGAGCTGAATGTGTCAAAATCTTAAAAATTAACAGGTGCCCAAGCAATTTCATGCTAGAATCATCATCCGGATGCCAAAATAAACTAAATACAGCAAAAGATTTGAGTGCACAACGTTTGGTTTAGATTTGACAGCCATAATCAGCAATTGTGTGCATTTGAGCTGAATGTGTCAAAATCTTAAAAATTAACAGGTGCCCAAGCAATTTCATGCTAGAATCATCATCCGGATGCCAAAATAAACTAAATACAGCAAAAGATTTGAGTGCACAACGTTTGGTTAAGATTAGACAGCCATAATCAGCAATTGTGTACATTTGAGCTGAATGTGTCAAAATCTTAAAAATTAACAGGTGCCCAAGCAATTTCATGCTAGAATCATCATCCGGATGCCAAAATAAACTAAATACAGCAAAAGATTTGAGTGCACAACGTTTGGTTTAGGTTTGACAGCCATAATCACCTTTTTATTGCTTTAAATGCGTTTTTAGCAGATGATTGTACATTTGAGCTGAATGTGTCAAAATCTTAAAAATTAACAGGTGCCCAAGCAATTTCATGCTAGAATCATCATCCGGATGCCAAAATAAACTAAATACAGCAAAAGATTTGAGTGCACAACGTTTGGTTTAGATTTGACAGCCATAATCAGCAATTGTGTACATTTGAGCTGAATGTGTCAAAATCTTAAAAATTAACAGGTGCCCAAGCAATTTCATGCTAGAATCATCATCCGGATGCCAAAATAAACTAAATATAGCAAAAGATTTGAGTGCACAACGTTTGGTTTAGCTTTGACAGCCATAATCACCTTTTTATTGCTTTAAATGCGTTTGTAGCGCATGATTGTACATTTGAGCTGAATGTGTCAAAATCTTAAAAATTAACAGGTGCCCAAGCAATTTCATGCTAGAATCATCATCCGGATGCCAAAATAAACTAAATACAGCAAAAGATTTGAGTGCACAACGTTTGGTTTAGATTTGACAGCCATAATCAGCAATTGTGTACATTTGAGCTGAATGTGTCAAAATCTTAAAAATTAACAGGTGCCCAAGCAATTTCATGCTAGAATCATCATCCGGATGCCAAAATAAACTAAATACAGCAAAAGATTTGAGTGCACAACGTTTGGTTTAGGTTTGACAGCCATAATCACCTTTTTATTGCTTTAAATGCGTTTTTAGCGCATGATTGTACATTTGAGCTGAATGTGTCAAAATCTTAAAAATTAACAGGTGCCCAAGCAATTTCATGCTAGAATCATCATCCGGATGCCAAAATAAACTAAATACAGCAAAAGATTTGAGTGCACAACGTTTGGTTTAGATTTGACAGCCATAATCAGCAATTGTGTACATTTGAGCTGAATGTGTCAAAATCTTAAAAATTAACAGGTGCCCAAGCAATTTCATGCTAGAATCATCATCCGGATGCCAAAATAAACTAAATACAGCAAAAGATTTGAGTGCACGTTTGGTTTAGGTTTGACAGCCATAATCACCTTTTTATTGCTTTAAATGCGTTTTTAGCGCATGAATGTACATTTGAGCTGAATGTGTCAAAATCTTACAAATTAACAGGTGCCCAAGCAATTTCATGCTAGAATCATCATCCGGATGCCAAAATAAACTAAATACAGCAAAAGATTTGAGTGCACAACGTTTGGTTTAGATTTGACAGCCATAATCACCTTTTTATTGCTTTAAATGCGTTTTTAGCGCATGATTGTACATTTGAGCTGAATGTGTCAAAATCTTAAAAATTAACAGGTGCCCAAGCAATTTCATGCTAGAATCATCATCCGGATGCCAAAATAAACTAAATATAGCAAAAGATTTGAGTGCACAACGTTTGGTTTAGGTTTGACAGCCATAATCACCTTTTTATTGCTTTAAATGCGTTTGTAGCGCATGATTGTACATTTGAGCTGAATGTGTCAAAATCTTAAAAATTAACAGGTGCCCAAGCAATTTCATACTAGAATCATCATCCGGATGCCAAAATAAACTAAATACAGCAAAAGATTTGAGTGCACAACGTTTGGTTTAGATTTGACAGCCATAATCAGCAATTGTGTACATTTGAGCTGAATGTGTCAAAATCTTAAAAATTAACAGGTGCCCAAGCAATTTCATGCTAGAATCATCATCCGGATGCCAAAATAAACTAAATACAGCAAAAGATTTGAGTGCACAACGTTTGGTTTAGGTTTGACAGCCATAATCACCTTTTTATTGCTTTAAATGCGTTTTTAGCGCATGATTGTACATTTGAGCTGAATGTGTCAAAATCTTAAAAATTAACAGGTGCCCAAGCAATTTCATGCTAGAATCATCATCCGGATGCCAAAATAAACTAAATACAGCAAAAGATTTGAGTGCACAACGTTTGGTTTAGATTTGACAGCCATAATCAGCAATTGTGTACATTTGAGCTGAATGTGTCAAAATCTTAAAAATTAACAGGTGCCCAAGCAATTTCATGCTAGAATCATCATCCGGATGCCAAAATAAACTAAATATAGCAAAAGATTTGAGTGCACAACGTTTGGTTTAGGTTTGACAGCCATAATCACCTTTTTATTGCTTTAAATGCGTTTGTAGCGCATGATTGTACATTTGAGCTGAATGTGTCAAAATCTTAAAAATTAACAGGTGCCCAAGCAATTTCATGCTAGAATCATCATCCGGATGCCAAAATAAACTAAATATAGCAAAAGATTTGAGTGCACAACGTTTGGTTTAGGTTTGACAGCCATAATCACCTTTTTATTGCTTTAAATGCGTTTGTAGCGCATGATTGTACATTTGAGCTGAATGTGTCAAAATCTTAAAAATTAACAGGTGCCCAAGCAATTTCATGCTAGAATCATCATCCGGATGCCAAAATAAACTAAATACAGCAAAAGATTTGAGTGCACAACGTTTGGTTTAGATTTGACAGCCATAATCAGCAATTGTGTACATTTGAGCTGAATGTGTCAAAATCTTAAAAATTAACAGGTGCCCAAGCAATTTCATGCTAGAATCATCATCCGGATGCCAAAATAAACTAAATACAGCAAAAGATTTGAGTGCACAACGTTTGGTTTAGGTTTGACAGCCATAATCACCATTTTATTGCTTTAAATGCGTTTTTAGCGCATGATTGTACATTTGAGCTGAATGTGTCAAAATCTTAAAAATTAACAGGTGCCCAAGCAATTTCATACTAGAATCATCATCCGGATGCCAAAATAAACTAAATACAGCAAAAGATTTGAGTGCACAACGTTTGGTTTAGATTTGACAGCCATAATCAGCAATTGTGTACATTTGAGCTGAATGTGTCAAAATCTTAAAAATTAACAGGTGCCCAAGCAATTTCATGCTAGAATCATCATCCGGATGCCAAAATAAACTAAATACAGCAAAAGATTTGAGTGCACAACGTTTGGTTTAGGTTTGACAGCCATAATCACCTTTTTATTGCTTTAAATGCGTTTTTAGCGCATGATTGTACATTTGAGCTGAATGTGTCAAAATCTTAAAAATTAACAGGTGCCCAAGCAATTTCATGCTAGAATCATCATCCGGATGCCAAAATAAACTAAATACAGCAAAAGATTTGAGTGCACAACGTTTGGTTTAGATTTGACAGCCATAATCAGCAATTGTGTACATTTGAGCTGAATGTGTCAAAATCTTAAAAATTAACAGGTGCCCAAGCAATTTCATGCTAGAATCATCATCCGGATGCCAAAATAAACTAAATACAGCAAAAGATTTGAGTGCACAACGTTTGGTTTAGGTTTGATAGCCATAATCACCTTTTTATTGCTTTAAATGCGTTTTTAGCGCATGATTGTACATTTGAGCTGAATGTGTCAAAATCTTAAAAATTAACAGGTGCCCAAGCAATTTCATGCTAGAATCATCATCCGGATGCCAAAATAAACTAAATACAGCAAAAGATTTGAGTGCACAACGTTTGGTTTAGATTTGACAGCCATAATCAGCAATTGTGTACATTTGAGCTGAATGTGTCAAAATCTTAAAAATTAACAGGTGCCCAAGCAATTTCATGCTAGAATCATCATCCGGATGCCAAAATAAACTAAATATAGCAAAAGATTTGAGTGCACAACGTTTGGTTTAGGTTTGACAGCCATAATCACCT
This sequence comes from Festucalex cinctus, assembly GCF_051991245.1. Taxonomy (NCBI): domain Eukaryota; kingdom Metazoa; phylum Chordata; class Actinopteri; order Syngnathiformes; family Syngnathidae; genus Festucalex; species Festucalex cinctus. The sequence goes on from NW_027520379.1 coordinate 63,777, forward strand.
TTTTATTGCTTTAAATGCGTTTGTAGCGCATGATTGTACATTTGAGCTGAATGTGTCAAAATCTTAAAAATTAACAGGTGCCCAAGCAATTTCATGCTAGAATCATCATCCGGATGCCAAAATAAACTAAATATAGCAAAAGATTTGAGTGCACAACGTTTGATTTAGGTTTGACAGCCATAATCACCTTTTTATTGCTTTAAATGCGTTTGTAGCGCATGATTGTACATTTGAGCTGAATGTGTCAAAATCTTAAAAATTAACAGGTGCCCAAGCAATTTCATGCTAGAATCATCATCCGGATGCCAAAATAAACTAAATACAGCAAAAGATTTGAGTGCACAACGTTTGGTTTAGATTTGACAGCCATAATCAGCAATTGTGTACATTTGAGCTGAATGTGTCAAAATCTTAAAAATTAACAGGTGCCCAAGCAATTTCATGCTAGAATCATCATCCGGATGCCAAAATCAACTAAATACAGCAAAAGATTTGAGTGCACAACGTTTGGTTTAGGTTTGACAGCCATAATCACCTTTTTATTGCTTTAAATGCGTTTGTAGCGCATGATTGTACATTTGAGCTGAATGTGTCAAAATCTTAAAAATTAACAGGTGCCCAAGCAATTTCATGCTAGAATCATCATCCGGATGCCAAAATAAACTAAATACAGCAAAAGATTTGAGTGCACAACGTTTGGTTTAGATTTGACAGCCATAATCAGCAATTGTGTACATTTGAGCTGAATGTGTCAAAATCTTAAAAATTAACAGGTGCCCAAGCAATTTCATGCTAGAATCATCATCCGGATGCCAAAATAAACTAAATACAGCAAAAGATTTGAGTGCACAACGTTTGGTTAAGATTAGACAGCCATAATCAGCAATTGTGTACATTTGAGCTGAATGTGTCAAAATCTTAAAAATTAACAGGTGCCCAAGCAATTTCATGCTAGAATCATCATCCGGATGCCAAAATAAACTAAATACAGCAAAAGATTTGAGTGCACAACGTTTGGTTTAGGTTTGACAGCCATAATCACCTTTTTATTGCTTTAAATGCGTTTTTAGCAGATGATTGTACATTTGAGCTGAATGTGTCAAAATCTTAAAAATTAACAGGTGCCCAAGCAATTTCATGCTAGAATCATCATCCGGATGCCAAAATAAACTAAATACAGCAAAAGATTTGAGTGCACAACGTTTGGTTTAGATTTGACAGCCATAATCAGCAATTGTGTACATTTGAGCTGAATGTGTCAAAATCTTAAAAATTAACAGGTGCCCAAGCAATTTCATGCTAGAATCATCATCCGGATGCCAAAATAAACTAAATATAGCAAAAGATTTGAGTGCACAACGTTTGGTTTAGCTTTGACAGCCATAATCACCTTTTTATTGCTTTAAATGCGTTTGTAGCGCATGATTGTACATTTGAGCTGAATGTGTCAAAATCTTAAAAATTAACAGGTGCCCAAGCAATTTCATGCTAGAATCATCATCCGGATGCCAAAATAAACTAAATACAGCAAAAGATTTGAGTGCACAACGTTTGGTTTAGATTTGACAGCCATAATCAGCAATTGTGTACATTTGAGCTGAATGTGTCAAAATCTTAAAAATTAACAGGTGCCCAAGCAATTTCATGCTAGAATCATCATCCGGATGCCAAAATAAACTAAATACAGCAAAAGATTTGAGTGCACAACGTTTGGTTTAGGTTTGACAGCCATAATCACCTTTTTATTGCTTTAAATGCGTTTTTAGCGCATGATTGTACATTTGAGCTGAATGTGTCAAAATCTTAAAAATTAACAGGTGCCCAAGCAATTTCATGCTAGAATCATCATCCGGATGCCAAAATAAACTAAATACAGCAAAAGATTTGAGTGCACAACGTTTGGTTTAGATTTGACAGCCATAATCAGCAATTGTGTACATTTGAGCTGAATGTGTCAAAATCTTAAAAATTAACAGGTGCCCAAGCAATTTCATGCTAGAATCATCATCCGGATGCCAAAATAAACTAAATACAGCAAAAGATTTGAGTGCACGTTTGGTTTAGGTTTGACAGCCATAATCACCTTTTTATTGCTTTAAATGCGTTTTTAGCGCATGAATGTACATTTGAGCTGAATGTGTCAAAATCTTACAAATTAACAGGTGCCCAAGCAATTTCATGCTAGAATCATCATCCGGATGCCAAAATAAACTAAATACAGCAAAAGATTTGAGTGCACAACGTTTGGTTTAGATTTGACAGCCATAATCACCTTTTTATTGCTTTAAATGCGTTTTTAGCGCATGATTGTACATTTGAGCTGAATGTGTCAAAATCTTAAAAATTAACAGGTGCCCAAGCAATTTCATGCTAGAATCATCATCCGGATGCCAAAATAAACTAAATATAGCAAAAGATTTGAGTGCACAACGTTTGGTTTAGGTTTGACAGCCATAATCACCTTTTTATTGCTTTAAATGCGTTTGTAGCGCATGATTGTACATTTGAGCTGAATGTGTCAAAATCTTAAAAATTAACAGGTGCCCAAGCAATTTCATGCTAGAATCATCATCCGGATGCCAAAATAAACTAAATACAGCAAAAGATTTGAGTGCACAACGTTTGGTTTAGATTTGACAGCCATAATCAGCAATTGTGTACATTTGAGCTGAATGTGTCAAAATCTTAAAAATTAACAGGTGCCCAAGCAATTTCATGCTAGAATCATCATCCGGATGCCAAAATAAACTAAATACAGCAAAAGATTTGAGTGCACAACGTTTGGTTTAGGTTTGACAGCCATAATCACCATTTTATTGCTTTAAATGCGTTTTTAGCGCATGATTGTACATTTGAGCTGAATGTGTCAAAATCTTAAAAATTAACAGGTGCCCAAGCAATTTCATACTAGAATCATCATCCGGATGCCAAAATAAACTAAATACAGCAAAAGATTTGAGTGCACAACGTTTGGTTTAGATTTGACAGCCATAATCAGCAATTGTGTACATTTGAGCTGAATGTGTCAAAATCTTAAAAATTAACAGGTGCCCAAGCAATTTCATGCTAGAATCATCATCCGGATGCCAAAATAAACTAAATACAGCAAAAGATTTGAGTGCACAACGTTTGGTTTAGGTTTGACAGCCATAATCACCTTTTTATTGCTTTAAATGCGTTTTTAGCGCATGATTGTACATTTGAGCTGAATGTGTCAAAATCTTAAAAATTAACAGGTGCCCAAGCAATTTCATGCTAGAATCATCATCCGGATGCCAAAATAAACTAAATACAGCAAAAGATTTGAGTGCACAACGTTTGGTTTAGATTTGACAGCCATAATCAGCAATTGTGTACATTTGAGCTGAATGTGTCAAAATCTTAAAAATTAACAGGTGCCCAAGCAATTTCATGCTAGAATCATCATCCGGATGCCAAAATAAACTAAATATAGCAAAAGATTTGAGTGCACAACGTTTGGTTTAGGTTTGACAGCCATAATCACCTTTTTATTGCTTTAAATGCGTTTGTAGCGCATGATTGTACATTTGAGCTGAATGTGTCAAAATCTTAAAAATTAACAGGTGCCCAAGCAATTTCATGCTAGAATCATCATCCGGATGCCAAAATAAACTAAATATAGCAAAAGATTTGAGTGCACAACGTTTGGTTTAGGTTTGACAGCCATAATCACCTTTTTATTGCTTTAAATGCGTTTGTAGCGCATGATTGTACATTTGAGCTGAATGTGTCAAAATCTTAAAAATTAACAGGTGCCCAAGCAATTTCATGCTAGAATCATCATCCGGATGCCAAAATAAACTAAATACAGCAAAAGATTTGAGTGCACAACGTTTGGTTTAGATTTGACAGCCATAATCAGCAATTGTGTACATTTGAGCTGAATGTGTCAAAATCTTAAAAATTAACAGGTGCCCAAGCAATTTCATGCTAGAATCATCATCCGGATGCCAAAATAAACTAAATACAGCAAAAGATTTGAGTGCACAACGTTTGGTTTAGGTTTGACAGCCATAATCACCATTTTATTGCTTTAAATGCGTTTTTAGCGCATGATTGTACATTTGAGCTGAATGTGTCAAAATCTTAAAAATTAACAGGTGCCCAAGCAATTTCATACTAGAATCATCATCCGGATGCCAAAATAAACTAAATACAGCAAAAGATTTGAGTGCACAACGTTTGGTTTAGATTTGACAGCCATAATCAGCAATTGTGTACATTTGAGCTGAATGTGTCAAAATCTTAAAAATTAACAGGTGCCCAAGCAATTTCATGCTAGAATCATCATCCGGATGCCAAAATAAACTAAATACAGCAAAAGATTTGAGTGCACAACGTTTGGTTTAGGTTTGACAGCCATAATCACCTTTTTATTGCTTTAAATGCGTTTTTAGCGCATGATTGTACATTTGAGCTGAATGTGTCAAAATCTTAAAAATTAACAGGTGCCCAAGCAATTTCATGCTAGAATCATCATCCGGATGCCAAAATAAACTAAATACAGCAAAAGATTTGAGTGCACAACGTTTGGTTTAGATTTGACAGCCATAATCAGCAATTGTGTACATTTGAGCTGAATGTGTCAAAATCTTAAAAATTAACAGGTGCCCAAGCAATTTCATGCTAGAATCATCATCCGGATGCCAAAATAAACTAAATACAGCAAAAGATTTGAGTGCACAACGTTTGGTTTAGATTTGACAGCCATAATCACCTTTTTATTGCTTTAAATGCGTTTTTAGCGCATGATTGTACATTTGAGCTGAATGTGTCAAAATCTTAAAAATTAACAGGTGCCCAAGCAATTTCATGCTAGAATCATCATCCGGATGCCAAAATAAACTAAATATAGCAAAAGATTTGAGTGCACAACGTTTGGTTTAGGTTTGACAGCCATAATCACCTTTTTATTGCTTTAAATGCGTTTGTAGCGCATGATTGTACATTTGAGCTGAATGTGTCAAAATCTTAAAAATTAACAGGTGCCCAAGCAATTTCATGCTAGAATCATCATCCGGATGCCAAAATAAACTAAATACAGCAAAAGATTTGAGTGCACAACGTTTGGTTTAGATTTGACAGCCATAATCAGCAATTGTGTACATTTGAGCTGAATGTGTCAAAATCTTAAAAATTAACAGGTGCCCAAGCAATTTCATGCTAGAATCATCATCCGGATGCCAAAATAAACTAAATACAGCAAAAGATTTGAGTGCACAACGTTTGGTTTAGGTTTGACAGCCATAATCACCATTTTATTGCTTTAAATGCGTTTTTAGCGCATGATTGTACATTTGAGCTGAATGTGTCAAAATCTTAAAAATTAACAGGTGCCCAAGCAATTTCATACTAGAATCATCATCCGGATGCCAAAATAAACTAAATACAGCAAAAGATTTGAGTGCACAACGTTTGGTTTAGATTTGACAGCCATAATCAGCAATTGTGTACATTTGAGCTGAATGTGTCAAAATCTTAAAAATTAACAGGTGCCCAAGCAATTTCATGCTAGAATCATCATCCGGATGCCAAAATAAACTAAATACAGCAAAAGATTTGAGTGCACAACGTTTGGTTTAGGTTTGACAGCCATAATCACCTTTTTATTGCTTTAAATGCGTTTTTAGCGCATGATTGTACATTTGAGCTGAATGTGTCAAAATCTTAAAAATTAACAGGTGCCCAAGCAATTTCATGCTAGAATCATCATCCGGATGCCAAAATAAACTAAATACAGCAAAAGATTTGAGTGCACAACGTTTGGTTTAGATTTGACAGCCATAATCAGCAATTGTGTACATTTGAGCTGAATGTGTCAAAATCTTAAAAATTAACAGGTGCCCAAGCAATTTCATGCTAGAATCATCATCCGGATGCCAAAATAAACTAAATATAGCAAAAGATTTGAGTGCACAACGTTTGGTTTAGGTTTGACAGCCATAATCACCTTTTTATTGCTTTAAATGCGTTTGTAGCGCATGATTGTACATTTGAGCTGAATGTGTCAAAATCTTAAAAATTAACAGGTGCCCAAGCAATTTCATGCTAGAATCATCATCCGGATGCCAAAATAAACTAAATATAGCAAAAGATTTGAGTGCACAACGTTTGGTTTAGGTTTGACAGCCATAATCACCTTTTTATTGCTTTAAATGCGTTTGTAGCGCATGATTGTACATTTGAGCTGAATGTGTCAAAATCTTAAAAATTAACAGGTGCCCAAGCAATTTCATGCTAGAATCATCATCCGGATGCCAAAATAAACTAAATACAGCAAAAGATTTGAGTGCACAACGTTTGGTTTAGATTTGACAGCCATAATCAGCAATTGTGTACATTTGAGCTGAATGTGTCAAAATCTTAAAAATTAACAGGTGCCCAAGCAATTTCATGCTAGAATCATCATCCGGATGCCAAAATAAACTAAATACAGCAAAAGATTTGAGTGCACAACGTTTGGTTTAGGTTTGACAGCCATAATCACCATTTTATTGCTTTAAATGCGTTTTTAGCGCATGATTGTACATTTGAGCTGAATGTGTCAAAATCTTAAAAATTAACAGGTGCCCAAGCAATTTCATACTAGAATCATCATCCGGATGCCAAAATAAACTAAATACAGCAAAAGATTTGAGTGCACAACGTTTGGTTTAGATTTGACAGCCATAATCAGCAATTGTGTACATTTGAGCTGAATGTGTCAAAATCTTAAAAATTAACAGGTGCCCAAGCAATTTCATGCTAGAATCATCATCCGGATGCCAAAATAAACTAAATACAGCAAAAGATTTGAGTGCACAACGTTTGGTTTAGGTTTGACAGCCATAATCACCTTTTTATTGCTTTAAATGCGTTTTTAGCGCATGATTGTACATTTGAGCTGAATGTGTCAAAATCTTAAAAATTAACAGGTGCCCAAGCAATTTCATGCTAGAATCATCATCCGGATGCCAAAATAAACTAAATACAGCAAAAGATTTGAGTGCACAACGTTTGGTTTAGATTTGACAGCCATAATCAGCAATTGTGTACATTTGAGCTGAATGTGTCAAAATCTTAAAAATTAACAGGTGCCCAAGCAATTTCATGCTAGAATCATCATCCGGATGCCAAAATAAACTAAATACAGCAAAAGATTTGAGTGCACAACGTTTGGTTTAGATTTGACAGCCATAATCAGCAATTGTGTACATTTGAGCTGAATGTGTCAAAATCTTAAAAATTAACAGGTGCCCAAGCAATTTCATGCTAGAATCATCATCCGGATGCCAAAATAAACTAAATACAGCAAAAGATTTGAGTGCACAACGTTTGGTTTAGGTTTGATAGCCATAATCACCTTTTTATTGCTTTAAATGCGTTTTTAGCGCATGATTGTACATTTGAGCTGAATGTGTCAAAATCTTAAAAATTAACAGGTGCCCAAGCAATTTCATGCTAGAATCATCATCCGGATGCCAAAATAAACTAAATACAGCAAAAGATTTGAGTGCACAACGTTTGGTTTAGATTTGACAGCCATAATCAGCAATTGTGTACATTTGAGCTGAATGTGTCAAAATCTTAAAAATTAACAGGTGCCCAAGCAATTTCATGCTAGAATCATCATCCGGATGCCAAAATAAACTAAATATAGCAAAAGATTTGAGTGCACAACGTTTGGTTTAGGTTTGACAGCCATAATCACCTTTTTATTGCTTTAAATGCGTTTGTAGCGCATGATTGTACATTTGAGCTGAATGTGTCAAAATCTTAAAAATTAACAGGTGCCCAAGCAATTTCATGCTAGAATCATCATCCGGATGCCAAAATAAACTAAATATAGCAAAAGATTTGAGTGCACAACGTTTGATTTAGGTTTGACAGCCATAATCACCTTTTTATTGCTTTAAATGCGTTTGTAGCGCATGATTGTACATTTGAGCTGAATGTGTCAAAATCTTAAAAATTAACAGGTGCCCAAGCAATTTCATGCTAGAATCATCATCCGGATGCCAAAATAAACTAAATACAGCAAAAGATTTGAGTGCACAACGTTTGGTTTAGATTTGACAGCCATAATCAGCAATTGTGTACATTTGAGCTGAATGTGTCAAAATCTTAAAAATTAACAGGTGCCCAAGCAATTTCATGCTAGAATCATCATCCGGATGCCAAAATCAACTAAATACAGCAAAAGATTTGAGTGCACAACGTTTGGTTTAGGTTTGACAGCCATAATCACCTTTTTATTGCTTTAAATGCGTTTTTAGCGCATGATTGTACATTTGAGCTGAATGTGTCAAAATCTTAAAAATTAACTGGTGCCCAAGCAATTTCATGCTAGAATCATCATCCGGATGCCAAAATAAACTAAATACAGCAAAAGATTTGAGTGCACAACGTTTGGTTTAGATTTGACAGCCATAATCAGCAATTGTGTACATTTGAGCTGAATGTGTCAAAATCTTAAAAATTAACAGGTGCCCAAGCAATTTCATGCTAGAATCATCATCCGGATGCCAAAATAAACTAAATACAGCAAAAGATTTGAGTGCACAACGTTTGGTTTAGGTTTGACAGCCATAATCACCTTTTTATTGCTTTAAATGCGTTTTTAGCGCATGATTGTACATTTGAGCTGAATGTGTCAAAATCTTAAAAATTAACAGGTGCCCAAGCAATTTCATGCTAGAATCATCATCCGGATGCCAAAATAAACTAAATACAGCAAAAGATTTGAGTGCACAACGTTTGGTTTAGATTTGACAGCCATAATCAGCAATTGTGTACATTTGAGCTGAATGTGTCAAAATCTTAAAAATTAACAGGTGCCCAAGCAATTTCATGCTAGAATCATCATCCGGATGCCAAAATAAACTAAATACAGCAAAAGATTTGAGTGCACAACGTTTGGTTTAGATTTGACAGCCATAATCAGCAATTGTGTACATTTGAGCTGAATGTGTCAAAATCTTAAAAATTAACAGGTGCCCAAGCAATTTCATGCTAGAATCATCATCCGGATGCCAAAATAAACTAAATACAGCAAAAGATTTGAGTGCACAACGTTTGGTTTAGGTTTGATAGCCATAATCACCTTTTTATTGCTTTAAATGCGTTTTTAGCGCATGATTGTACATTTGAGCTGAATGTGTCAAAATCTTAAAAATTAACAGGTGCCCAAGCAATTTCATGCTAGAATCATCATCCGGATGCCAAAATAAACTAAATACAGCAAAAGATTTGAGTGCACAACGTTTGGTTTAGATTTGACAGCCATAATCAGCAATTGTGTACATTTGAGCTGAATGTGTCAAAATCTTAAAAATTAACAGGTGCCCAAGCAATTTCATGCTAGAATCATCATCCGGATGCCAAAATAAACTAAATATAGCAAAAGATTTGAGTGCACAACGTTTGGTTTAGGTTTGACAGCCATAATCACCTTTTTATTGCTTTAAATGCGTTTGTAGCGCATGATTGTACATTTGAGCTGAATGTGTCAAAATCTTAAAAATTAACAGGTGCCCAAGCAATTTCATGCTAGAATCATCATCCGGAAGCCAAAATAAACTAAATACAGCAAAAGATTTGAGTGCACAACGTTTGGTTTAGATTTGACAGCCATAATCAGCAATTGTGTACATTTGAGCTGAATGTGTCAAAATCTTAAAAATTAACAGGTGCCCAAGCAATTTCATGCTAGAATCATCATCCGGATGCCAAAATAAAATAAATACAGCAAAAGATTTGAGTGCACAACGTTTGGTTTAGGTTTGACAGCCATAATCACCTTTTTATTGCTTTAAATGCGTTTTTAGCGCATGATTGTACATTTGAGCTGAATGTGTCAAAATCTTAAAAATTAACAGGTGCCCAAGCAATTTCATGCTAGAATCATCATCCGGATGCCAAAATAAACTAAATATAGCAAAAGATTTGAGTGCACAACGTTTGATTTAGGTTTGACAGCCATAATCACCTTTTTATTGCTTTAAATGCGTTTGTAGCGCATGATTGTACATTTGAGCTGAATGTGTCAAAATCTTAAAAATTAACAGGTGCCCAAGCAATTTCATGCTAGAATCATCATCCGGATGCCAAAATAAACTAAATACAGCAAAAGATTTGAGTGCACAACGTTTGGTTTAGATTTGACAGCCATAATCAGCAATTGTGTACATTTGAGCTGAATGTGTCAAAATCTTAAAAATTAACAGGTGCCCAAGCAATTTCATGCTAGAATCATCATCCGGATGCCAAAATCAACTAAATACAGCAAAAGATTTGAGTGCACAACGTTTGGTTTAGGTTTGACAGCCATAATCACCTTTTTATTGCTTTAAATGCGTTTTTAGCGCATGATTGTACATTTGAGCTGAATGTGTCAAAATCTTAAAAATTAACTGGTGCCCAAGCAATTTCATGCTAGAATCATCATCCGGATGCCAAAATAAACTAAATACAGCAAAAGATTTGAGTGCACAACGTTTGGTTTAGATTTGACAGCCATAATCAGCAATTGTGTACATTTGAGCTGAATGTGTCAAAATCTTAAAAATTAACAGGTGCCCAAGCAATTTCATGCTAGAATCATCATCCGGATGCCAAAATAAACTAAATACAGCAAAAGATTTGAGTGCACAACGTTTGGTTTAGGTTTGACAGCCATAATCACCTTTTTATTGCTTTAAATGCGTTTTTAGCGCATGATTGTACATTTGAGCTGAATGTGTCAAAATCTTAAAAATTAACAGGTGCCCAAGCAATTTCATGCTAGAATCATCATCCGGATGCCAAAATAAACTAAATACAGCAAAAGATTTGAGTGCACAACGTTTGGTTTAGATTTGACAGCCATAATCAGCAATTGTGTACATTTGAGCTGAATGTGTCAAAATCTTAAAAATTAACAGGTGCCCAAGCAATTTCATGCTAGAATCATCATCCGGATGCCAAAATAAACTAAATACAGCAAAAGATTTGAGTGCACAACGTTTGGTTTAGATTTGTCAGCCATAATCACCAATTGTGTACATTTGAGGTGAATGTGTCAAAATCTTAAAAATTAACAGGTGCCCAAGCAATTTCATGCTAGAATCATCATCCGGATGCCAAAATAAACTAAATACAGCAAAAGATTTGAGTGCACAACGTTTGGTTTAGGTTTGACAGCCATAATCACCTTTTTATTGCTTTAAATGCGTTTTTAGCGCATGATTGTACATTTGAGCTGAATGTGTCAAAATCTTAAAAATTAACAGGTGCCCAACCAATTTCATGCTAGAATCATCATCCGGATGCCAAAATAAACTAAAAACAGCAAAAGATTTGAGTGCACAACGTTTGGTTTAGGTTTGACAGCCATAATCACCTTTTTATTGCTTTAAATGCGTTTTTAGCGCATGATTGTACATTTGAGCTGAATGTGTCAAAATCTTAAAAATTAACAGGTGCCCAAGCCATTTCATGCTAGAATCATCATCCGGATGCCAAAATAAACTAAATACAGCAAAAGATTTGAGTGCACAACGTTTGGTTTAGATTTGACAGCCATAATCAGCAATTGTGTACATTTGAGCTGAATGTGTCAAAATCTTAAAAATTAACAGGTGCCCAAGCAATTTCATGCTAGAATCATCATCCGGATGCCAAAATAAACTAAATACAGCAAAAGATTTGAGTGCACAACGTTTGGTTTAGGTTTGACAGCCATAATCACCTTTTTATTGCTTTAAATGCGTTTTTAGCGCATGATTGTACATTTGAGCTGAATGTGTCAAAATCTTAAAAATTAACAGGTGCCCAAGCAATTTCATGCTAGAATCATCATCCGGATGCCAAAATAAACTAAATACAGCAAAAGATTTGAGTGCACAACGTTTGGTTTAGATTTGACAGCCATAATCAGCAATTGTGTACATTTGAGCTGAATGTGTCAAAATCTTAAAAATTAACAGGTGCCCAAGCAATTTCATGCTAGAATCATCATCCGGATGCCAAAATAAACTAAATACAGCAAAAGATTTGAGTGCACAACGTTTGGTTTAGGTTTGACAGCCATAATCACCTTTTTATTGCTTTAAATGCGTTTTTAGCGCATGATTGTACATTTGAGCCTAATGTGTCAAAATCTTAAAAATTAACAGGTGCCCAAGCAATTTCATGCTAGAATCATCATCCGGATGCCAAAATAAACTAAATACAGCAAAAGATTTGAGTGCACAACGTTTGGTTTAGATTTGACAGCCATAATCAGCAATTGTGTACATTTGAGCTGAATGTGTCAAAATCTTAAAAATTAACAGGTGCCCAAGCAATTTCATGCTAGAATCATCATCCGGATGCCAAAATAAACTAAATACAGCAAAAGATTTGAGTGCACAACGTTTGATTTAGATTTGACAGCCATAATCAGCAATTGTGTACATTTGAGCTGAATGTGTCAAAATCTTAAAAATTAACAGGTGCCCAAGCAATTTCATGCTAGAATCATCATCCGGATGCCAAAATAAACTAAATACAGCAAAAGATTTGAGTGCACAACGTTTGGTTTAGGTTTGACAGCCATAATCACCTTTTTATTGCTTTAAATGCATTTTTAGCGCATGATTGTACATTTGAGCTGAATGTGTCAAAATCTTAAACATTAACATGTGCCCAAGCAATTTCATGCTAGAATCATCATCCGGATGCCAAAATAAACTAAATACAGCAAAAGATTTGAGTGCACAACCTTTGGTTTAGATTTGACAGCCATAATCAGCAATTGTGTACATTTGAGCTGAATGTGTCAAAATCTTAAAAATTAACAGGTGCCCAAGCAATTTCATGCTAGAATCATCATCCGGATGCCAAAATAAACTAAATACAGCAAAAGATTTGAGTGCACAACGTTTGGTTTAGATTTGACAGCCATAATCAGCAATTGTGTACATTTGAGCTGAATGTGTCAAAATCTTAAAAATTAACAGGTGCCCAAGCAATTTCATGCTAGAATCATCATCCGGATGCCAAAATAAACTAAATACAGCAAAAGATTTGAGTGCACAACGTTTGGTTTAGATTTGACAGCCATAATCAGCAATTGTGTACATTTGAGCTGAATGTGTCAAAATCTTAAAAATTAACAGGTGCCCAAGCAATTTCATGCTAGAATCATCATCCGGATGCCAAAATAAACTAAATACAGCAAAAGATTTGAGAGCACAACGTTTGGTTTAGGTTTGACAGCCATAATCACCTTTTTATTGCTTTAAATGCGTTTTTAGCGCATGATTGTACATTTGAGCTGAATGTGTCAAAATCTTAAAAATTAACAGGTGCCCAAGCAATTTCATGCTAGAATCATCATCCGGATGCCAAAATAAACTAAATACAGCAAAAGATTTGAGTGCACAACGTTTGGTTTAGATTTGACAGCCATAATCAGCAATTGTGTACATTTGAGCTGAATGTGTCAAAATCTTAAAAATTAACAGGTGCCCAAGCAATTTCATGCTAGAATCATCATCCGGATGCCAAAATAAACTAAATACAGCAAAAGATTTGAGTGCACAACGTTTGGTTTAGGTTTGACAGCCATAATCACCTTTTTATTGCTTTAAATGCGTTTTTAGCGCATGATTGTACATTTGAGCTGAATGTGTCAAAATCTTAAAAATTAACAGGTGCCCAAGCAATTTCATGCTAGAATCATCATCCGGATGCCAAAATAAACTAAATACAGCAAAAGATTTGAGTGCACAACGTTTGGTTTAGATTTGACAGCCATAATCAGCAATTGTGTACATTTGAGCTGAATGTGTCAAAATCTTAAAAATTAACAGGTGCCCAAGCAATTTCATGCTAGAATCATCATCCGGATGCCAAAATAAACTAAATACAGCAAAAGATTTGAGTGCACAACGTTTGGTTTAGATTTGTCAGCCATAATCAGCAATTGTGTACATTTGAGGTGAATGTGTCAAAATCTTAAAAATTAACAGGTGCCCAAGCAATTTCATGCTAGAATCATCATCCGGATGCCAAAATAAACTAAATACAGCAAAAGATTTGAGTGCACAACGTTTGGTTTAGGTTTGACAGCCATAATCACCTTTTTATTGCTTTAAATGCGTTTTTAGCGCATGATTGTACATTTGAGCTGAATGTGTCAAAATCTTAAAAATTAACAGGTGCCCAAGCAATTTCATGCTAGAATCATCATCCGGATGCCAAAATAAACTAAATACAGCAAAAGATTTGAGTGCACAACGTTTGGTTTAGGTTTGACAGCCATAATCACCTTTTTATTGCTTTAAATGCGTTTTTAGCGCATGATTGTACATTTGAGCTGAATGTGTCAAAATCTTAAAAATTAACAGGTGCCCAAGCCATTTCATGCTAGAATCATCATCCGGATGCCAAAATAAACTAAATACAGCAAAAGATTTGAGTGCACAACGTTTGGTTTAGATTTGACAGCCATAATCAGCAATTGTGTACATTTGAGCTGAATGTGTCAAAATCTTAAAAATTAACAGGTGCCCAAGCAATTTCATGCTAGAATCATCATCCGGATGCCAAAATAAACTAAATACAGCAAAAGATTTGAGTGCACAACGTTTGGTTTAGGTTTGACAGCCATAATCACCTTTTTATTGCTTTAAATGCGTTTTTAGCGCATGATTGTACATTTGAGCTGAATGTGTCAAAATCTTAAAAATTAACAGGTGCCCAAGCAATTTCATGCTAGAATCATCATCCGGATGCCAAAATAAACTAAATACAGCAAAAGATTTGAGTGCACAACGTTTGGTTTAGATTTGACAGCCATAATCAGCAATTGTGTACATTTGAGCTGAATGTGTCAAAATCTTAAAAATTAACAGGTGCCCAAGCAATTTCATGCTAGAATCATCATCCGGATGCCAAAATAAACTAAATACAGCAAAAGATTTGAGTGCACAACGTTTGGTTTAGGTTTGACAGCCATAATCACCTTTTTATTGCTTTAAATGCGTTTTTAGCGCATGATTGTACATTTGAGCCTAATGTGTCAAAATCTTAAAAATTAACAGGTGCCCAAGCAATTTCATGCTAGAATCATCATCCGGATGCCAAAATAAACTAAATACAGCAAAAGATTTGAGTGCACAACGTTTGGTTTAGATTTGACAGCCATAATCAGCAATTGTGTACATTTGAGCTGAATGTGTCAAAATCTTAAAAATTAACAGGTGCCCAAGCAATTTCATGCTAGAATCATCATCCGGATGCCAAAATAAACTAAATACAGCAAAAGATTTGAGTGCACAACGTTTGGTTTAGATTTGACAGCCATAATCAGCAATTGTGTACATTTGAGCTGAATGTGTCAAAATCTTAAAAATTAACAGGTGCCCAAGCAAATTCATGCTAGAATCATCATCCGGATGCCAAAATAAACTAAATACAGCAAAAGATTTGAGTGCACAACGTTTGGTTTAGGTTTGACAGCCATAATCACCTTTTTATTGCTTTAAATGCGTTTTTAGCGCATGATTGTACATTTGAGCTGAATGTGTCAAAATCTTAAAAATTAACAGGTGCCCAAGCAATTTCATGCTAGAATCATCATCCGGATGCCAAAATAAACTAAATACAGCAAAAGATTTGAGTGCACAACGTTTGATTTAGATTTGACAGCCATAATCAGCAATTGTGTACATTTGAGCTGAATGTGTCAAAATCTTAAAAATTAACAGGTGCCCAAGCAATTTCATGCTAGAATCATCATCCGGATGCCAAAATAAACTAAATACAGCAAAAGATTTGAGTGCACAACGTTTGGTTTAGGTTTGACAGCCATAATCACCTTTTTATTGCTTTAAATGCGTTTTTAGCGCATGATTGTACATTTGAGCCTAATGTGTCAAAATCTTAAAAATTAACAGGTGCCCAAGCAATTTCATGCTAGAATCATCATCCGGATGCCAAAATAAACTAAATACAGCAAAAGATTTGAGTGCACAACGTTTGGTTTAGATTTGACAGCCATAATCAGCAATTGTGTACATTTGAGCTGAATGTGTCAAAATCTTAAAAATTAACAGGTGCCCAAGCAATTTCATGCTAGAATCATCATCCGGATGCCAAAATAAACTAAATACAGCAAAAGATTTGAGTGCACAACGTTTGGTTTAGATTTGACAGCCATAATCAGCAATTGTGTACATTTGAGCTGAATGTGTCAAAATCTTAAAAATTAACAGGTGCCCAAGCAAATTCATGCTAGAATCATCATCCGGATGCCAAAATAAACTAAATACAGCAAAAGATTTGAGTGCACAACGTTTGGTTTAGGTTTGACAGCCATAATCACCTTTTTATTGCTTTAAATGCGTTTTTAGCGCATGATTGTACATTTGAGCTGAATGTGTCAAAATCTTAAAAATTAACAGGTGCCCAAGCAATTTCATGCTAGAATCATCATCCGGATGCCAAAATAAACTAAATACAGCAAAAGATTTGAGTGCACAACGTTTGATTTAGATTTGACAGCCATAATCAGCAATTGTGTACATTTGAGCTGAATGTGTCAAAATCTTAAAAATTAACAGGTGCCCAAGCAATTTCATGCTAGAATCATCATCCGGATGCCAAAATAAACTAAATACAGCAAAAGATTTGAGTGCACAACGTTTGGTTTAGGTTTGACAGCCATAATCACCTTTTTATTGCTTTAAATGCATTTTTAGCGCATGATTGTACATTTGAGCTGAATGTGTCAAAATCTTAAACATTAACATGTGCCCAAGCAATTTCATGCTAGAATCATCATCCGGATGCCAAAATAAACTAAATACAGCAAAAGATTTGAGTGCACAACCTTTGGTTTAGATTTGACAGCCATAATCAGCAATTGTGTACATTTGAGCTGAATGTGTCAAAATCTTAAAAATTAACAGGTGCCCAAGCAATTTCATGCTAGAATCATCATCCGGATGCCAAAATAAACTAAATACAGCAAAAGATTTGAGTGCACAACGTTTGGTTTAGGTTTGACAGCCATAATCACCTTTTTATTGCTTTAAATGCGTTTTTAGCGCATGATTGTACATTTGAGCTGAATGTGTCAAAATCTTAAAAATTAACAGGTGCCCAAGCAATTTCATGCTAGAATCATCATCCGGATGCCAAAATAAACTAAATACAGCAAAAGATTTGAGTGCACAACGTTTGGTTTAGATTTGACAGCCATAATCAGCAATTGTGTACATTTGAGCTGAATGTGTCAAAATCTTAAAAATTAACAGGTGCCCAAGCAATTTCATGCTCGAATCATCATCCGGATGCCAAAATAAACTAAATACAGCAAAAGATTTGAGTGCACAACGTTTGGTTTAGGTTTGACAGCCATAATCACCTTTTTATTGCTTTAAATGCGTTTTTAGCGCATGATTGTACATTTGAGCCTAATGTGTCAAAATCTTAAAAATTAACAGGTGCCCAAGCAATTTCATGCTAGAATCATCATCCGGATGCCAAAATAAACTAAATACAGCAAAAGATTTGAGTGCACAACGTTTGGTTTAGATTTGACAGCCATAATCAGCAATTGTGTACATTTGAGCTGAATGTGTCAAAATCTTAAAAATTAACAGGTGCCCAAGCAATTTCATGCTAGAATCATCATCCGGATGCCAAAATAAACTAAATACAGCAAAAGATTTGAGTGCACAACGTTTGGTTTAGATTTGACAGCCATAATCAGCAATTGTGTACATTTGAGCTGAATGTGTCAAAATCTTAAAAATTAACAGGTGCCCAAGCAAATTCATGCTAGAATCATCATCCGGATGCCAAAATAAACTAAATACAGCAAAAGATTTGAGTGCACAACGTTTGGTTTAGGTTTGACAGCCATAATCACCTTTTTATTGCTTTAAATGCGTTTTTAGCGCATGATTGTACATTTGAGCTGAATGTGTCAAAATCTTAAAAATTAACAGGTGCCCAAGCAATTTCATGCTAGAATCATCATCCGGATGCCAAAATAAACTAAATACAGCAAAAGATTTGAGTGCACAACGTTTGATTTAGATTTGACAGCCATAATCAGCAATTGTGTACATTTGAGCTGAATGTGTCAAAATCTTAAAAATTAACAGGTGCCCAAGCAATTTCATGCTAGAATCATCATCCGGATGCCAAAATAAACTAAATACAGCAAAAGATTTGAGTGCACAACGTTTGGTTTAGGTTTGACAGCCATAATCACCTTTTTATTGCTTTAAATGCGTTTTTAGCGCATGATTGTACATTTGAGCCTAATGTGTCAAAATCTTAAAAATTAACAGGTGCCCAAGCAATTTCATGCTAGAATCATCATCCGGATGCCAAAATAAACTAAATACAGCAAAAGATTTGAGTGCACAACGTTTGGTTTAGATTTGACAGCCATAATCAGCAATTGTGTACATTTGAGCTGAATGTGTCAAAATCTTAAAAATTAACAGGTGCCCAAGCAATTTCATGCTAGAATCATCATCCGGATGCCAAAATAAACTAAATACAGCAAAAGATTTGAGTGCACAACGTTTGGTTTAGATTTGACAGCCATAATCAGCAATTGTGTACATTTGAGCTGAATGTGTCAAAATCTTAAAAATTAACAGGTGCCCAAGCAAATTCATGCTAGAATCATCATCCGGATGCCAAAATAAACTAAATACAGCAAAAGATTTGAGTGCACAACGTTTGGTTTAGGTTTGACAGCCATAATCACCTTTTTATTGCTTTAAATGCGTTTTTAGCGCATGATTGTACATTTGAGCTGAATGTGTCAAAATCTTAAAAATTAACAGGTGCCCAAGCAATTTCATGCTAGAATCATCATCCGGATGCCAAAATAAACTAAATACAGCAAAAGATTTGAGTGCACAACGTTTGATTTAGATTTGACAGCCATAATCAGCAATTGTGTACATTTGAGCTGAATGTGTCAAAATCTTAAAAATTAACAGGTGCCCAAGCAATTTCATGCTAGAATCATCATCCGGATGCCAAAATAAACTAAATACAGCAAAAGATTTGAGTGCACAACGTTTGGTTTAGGTTTGACAGCCATAATCACCTTTTTATTGCTTTAAATGCATTTTTAGCGCATGATTGTACATTTGAGCTGAATGTGTCAAAATCTTAAACATTAACATGTGCCCAAGCAATTTCATGCTAGAATCATCATCCGGATGCCAAAATAAACTAAATACAGCAAAAGATTTGAGTGCACAACCTTTGGTTTAGATTTGACAGCCATAATCAGCAATTGTGTACATTTGAGCTGAATGTGTCAAAATCTTAAAAATTAACAGGTGCCCAAGCAATTTCATGCTAGAATCATCATCCGGATGCCAAAATAAACTAAATACAGCAAAAGATTTGAGTGCACAACGTTTGGTTTAGATTTGACAGCCATAATCAGCAATTGTGTACATTTGAGCTGAATGTGTCAAAATCTTAAAAATTAACAGGTGCCCAAGCAATTTCATGCTAGAATCATCATCCGGATGCCAAAATAAACTAAATACAGCAAAAGATTTGAGTGCACAACGTTTGGTTTAGATTTGACAGCCATAATCAGCAATTGTGTACATTTGAGCTGAATGTGTCAAAATCTTAAAAATTAACAGGTGCCCAAGCAATTTCATGCTAGAATCATCATCCGGATGCCAAAATAAACTAAATATAGCAAAAGATTTGAGTGCACAACGTTTGGTTTAGGTTTGAGAGCCATAATCACCTTTTTATTGCTTTAAATGCGTTTGTAGCGCATGATTGTACATTTGAGCTGAATGTGTCAAAATCTTAAAAATTAACAGGTGCCCAAGCAATTTCATGCTAGAATCATCATCCGGATGCCAAAATAAACTAAATATAGCAAAAGATTTGAGTGCACAACGTTTGGTTTAGGTTTGACAGCCATAATCACCTTTTTATTGCTTTAAATGCGTTTTTAGCGCATGATTGTACATTTGAGCCTAATGTGTCAAAATCTTAAAAATTAACAGGTGCCCAAGCAATTTCATGCTAGAATCATCATCCGGATGCCAAAATAAACTAAATACAGCAAAAGATTTGAGTGCACAACGTTTGGTTTAGATTTGACAGCCATAATCAGCAATTGTGTACATTTGAGCTGAATGTGTCAAAATCTTAAAAATTAACAGGTGCCCAAGCAATTTCATGCTAGAATCATCATCCGGATGCCAAAATAAACTAAATACAGCAAAAGATTTGAGTGCACAACGTTTGGTTTAGATTTGACAGCCATAATCAGCAATTGTGTACATTTGAGCTGAATGTGTCAAAATCTTAAAAATTAACAGGTGCCCAAGCAAATTCATGCTAGAATCATCATCCGGATGCCAAAATAAACTAAATACAGCAAAAGATTTGAGTGCACAACGTTTGGTTTAGGTTTGACAGCCATAATCACCTTTTTATTGCTTTAAATGCGTTTTTAGCGCATGATTGTACATTTGAGCTGAATGTGTCAAAATCTTAAAAATTAACAGGTGCCCAAGCAATTTCATGCTAGAATCATCATCCGGATGCCAAAATAAACTAAATACAGCAAAAGATTTGAGTGCACAACGTTTGATTTAGATTTGACAGCCATAATCAGCAATTGTGTACATTTGAGCTGAATGTGTCAAAATCTTAAAAATTAACAGGTGCCCAAGCAATTTCATGCTAGAATCATCATCCGGATGCCAAAATAAACTAAATACAGCAAAAGATTTGAGTGCACAACGTTTGGTTTAGGTTTGACAGCCATAATCACCTTTTTATTGCTTTAAATGCATTTTTAGCGCATGATTGTACATTTGAGCTGAATGTGTCAAAATCTTAAACATTAACATGTGCCCAAGCAATTTCATGCTAGAATCATCATCCGGATGCCAAAATAAACTAAATACAGCAAAAGATTTGAGTGCACAACCTTTGGTTTAGATTTGACAGCCATAATCAGCAATTGTGTACATTTGAGCTGAATGTGTCAAAATCTTAAAAATTAACAGGTGCCCAAGCAATTTCATGCTAGAATCATCATCCGGATGCCAAAATAAACTAAATACAGCAAAAGATTTGAGTGCACAACGTTTGGTTTAGGTTTGACAGCCATAATCACCTTTTTATTGCTTTAAATGCGTTTTTAGCGCATGATTGTACATTTGAGCTGAATGTGTCAAAATCTTAAAAATTAACAGGTGCCCAAGCAATTTCATGCTAGAATCATCATCCGGATGCCAAAATAAACTAAATACAGCAAAAGATTTGAGTGCACAACGTTTGGTTTAGATTTGACAGCCATAATCAGCAATTGTGTACATTTGAGCTGAATGTGTCAAAATCTTAAAAATTAACAGGTGCCCAAGCAATTTCATGCTCGAATCATCATCCGGATGCCAAAATAAACTAAATACAGCAAAAGATTTGAGTGCACAACGTTTGGTTTAGGTTTGACAGCCATAATCACCTTTTTATTGCTTTAAATGCGTTTTTAGCGCATGATTGTACATTTGAGCCTAATGTGTCAAAATCTTAAAAATTAACAGGTGCCCAAGCAATTTCATGCTAGAATCATCATCCGGATGCCAAAATAAACTAAATACAGCAAAAGATTTGAGTGCACAACGTTTGGTTTAGATTTGACAGCCATAATCAGCAATTGTGTACATTTGAGCTGAATGTGTCAAAATCTTAAAAATTAACAGGTGCCCAAGCAATTTCATGCTAGAATCATCATCCGGATGCCAAAATAAACTAAATACAGCAAAAGATTTGAGTGCACAACGTTTGGTTTAGATTTGACAGCCATAATCAGCAATTGTGTACATTTGAGCTGAATGTGTCAAAATCTTAAAAATTAACAGGTGCCCAAGCAAATTCATGCTAGAATCATCATCCGGATGCCAAAATAAACTAAATACAGCAAAAGATTTGAGTGCACAACGTTTGGTTTAGGTTTGACAGCCATAATCACCTTTTTATTGCTTTAAATGCGTTTTTAGCGCATGATTGTACATTTGAGCTGAATGTGTCAAAATCTTAAAAATTAACAGGTGCCCAAGCAATTTCATGCTAGAATCATCATCCGGATGCCAAAATAAACTAAATACAGCAAAAGATTTGAGTGCACAACGTTTGATTTAGATTTGACAGCCATAATCAGCAATTGTGTACATTTGAGCTGAATGTGTCAAAATCTTAAAAATTAACAGGTGCCCAAGCAATTTCATGCTAGAATCATCATCCGGATGCCAAAATAAACTAAATACAGCAAAAGATTTGAGTGCACAACGTTTGGTTTAGGTTTGACAGCCATAATCACCTTTTTATTGCTTTAAATGCGTTTTTAGCGCATGATTGTACATTTGAGCCTAATGTGTCAAAATCTTAAAAATTAACAGGTGCCCAAGCAATTTCATGCTAGAATCATCATCCGGATGCCAAAATAAACTAAATACAGCAAAAGATTTGAGTGCACAACGTTTGGTTTAGATTTGACAGCCATAATCAGCAATTGTGTACATTTGAGCTGAATGTGTCAAAATCTTAAAAATTAACAGGTGCCCAAGCAATTTCATGCTAGAATCATCATCCGGATGCCAAAATAAACTAAATACAGCAAAAGATTTGAGTGCACAACGTTTGGTTTAGATTTGACAGCCATAATCAGCAATTGTGTACATTTGAGCTGAATGTGTCAAAATCTTAAAAATTAACAGGTGCCCAAGCAAATTCATGCTAGAATCATCATCCGGATGCCAAAATAAACTAAATACAGCAAAAGATTTGAGTGCACAACGTTTGGTTTAGGTTTGACAGCCATAATCACCTTTTTATTGCTTTAAATGCGTTTTTAGCGCATGATTGTACATTTGAGCTGAATGTGTCAAAATCTTAAAAATTAACAGGTGCCCAAGCAATTTCATGCTAGAATCATCATCCGGATGCCAAAATAAACTAAATACAGCAAAAGATTTGAGTGCACAACGTTTGATTTAGATTTGACAGCCATAATCAGCAATTGTGTACATTTGAGCTGAATGTGTCAAAATCTTAAAAATTAACAGGTGCCCAAGCAATTTCATGCTAGAATCATCATCCGGATGCCAAAATAAACTAAATACAGCAAAAGATTTGAGTGCACAACGTTTGGTTTAGGTTTGACAGCCATAATCACCTTTTTATTGCTTTAAATGCATTTTTAGCGCATGATTGTACATTTGAGCTGAATGTGTCAAAATCTTAAACATTAACATGTGCCCAAGCAATTTCATGCTAGAATCATCATCCGGATGCCAAAATAAACTAAATACAGCAAAAGATTTGAGTGCACAACCTTTGGTTTAGATTTGACAGCCATAATCAGCAATTGTGTACATTTGAGCTGAATGTGTCAAAATCTTAAAAATTAACAGGTGCCCAAGCAATTTCATGCTAGAATCATCATCCGGATGCCAAAATAAACTAAATACAGCAAAAGATTTGAGTGCACAACGTTTGGTTTAGATTTGACAGCCATAATCAGCAATTGTGTACATTT
Organism: Festucalex cinctus; assembly: GCF_051991245.1. NCBI lineage: Eukaryota > Metazoa > Chordata > Actinopteri > Syngnathiformes > Syngnathidae > Festucalex > Festucalex cinctus. The sequence continues at coordinate 87,361 of NW_027520379.1, forward strand.
GAGCTGAATGTGTCAAAATCTTAAAAATTAACAGGTGCCCAAGCAATTTCATGCTAGAATCATCATCCGGATGCCAAAATAAACTAAATACAGCAAAAGATTTGAGTGCACAACGTTTGGTTTAGATTTGACAGCCATAATCAGCAATTGTGTACATTTGAGCTGAATGTGTCAAAATCTTAAAAATTAACAGGTGCCCAAGCAATTTCATGCTAGAATCATCATCCGGATGCCAAAATAAACTAAATATAGCAAAAGATTTGAGTGCACAACGTTTGGTTTAGGTTTGAGAGCCATAATCACCTTTTTATTGCTTTAAATGCGTTTGTAGCGCATGATTGTACATTTGAGCTGAATGTGTCAAAATCTTAAAAATTAACAGGTGCCCAAGCAATTTCATGCTAGAATCATCATCCGGATGCCAAAATAAACTAAATATAGCAAAAGATTTGAGTGCACAACGTTTGGTTTAGGTTTGACAGCCATAATCACCTTTTTATTGCTTTAAATGCGTTTTTAGCGCATGATTGTACATTTGAGCCTAATGTGTCAAAATCTTAAAAATTAACAGGTGCCCAAGCAATTTCATGCTAGAATCATCATCCGGATGCCAAAATAAACTAAATACAGCAAAAGATTTGAGTGCACAACGTTTGGTTTAGATTTGACAGCCATAATCAGCAATTGTGTACATTTGAGCTGAATGTGTCAAAATCTTAAAAATTAACAGGTGCCCAAGCAATTTCATGCTAGAATCATCATCCGGATGCCAAAATAAACTAAATACAGCAAAAGATTTGAGTGCACAACGTTTGGTTTAGATTTGACAGCCATAATCAGCAATTGTGTACATTTGAGCTGAATGTGTCAAAATCTTAAAAATTAACAGGTGCCCAAGCAAATTCATGCTAGAATCATCATCCGGATGCCAAAATAAACTAAATACAGCAAAAGATTTGAGTGCACAACGTTTGGTTTAGGTTTGACAGCCATAATCACCTTTTTATTGCTTTAAATGCGTTTTTAGCGCATGATTGTACATTTGAGCTGAATGTGTCAAAATCTTAAAAATTAACAGGTGCCCAAGCAATTTCATGCTAGAATCATCATCCGGATGCCAAAATAAACTAAATACAGCAAAAGATTTGAGTGCACAACGTTTGATTTAGATTTGACAGCCATAATCAGCAATTGTGTACATTTGAGCTGAATGTGTCAAAATCTTAAAAATTAACAGGTGCCCAAGCAATTTCATGCTAGAATCATCATCCGGATGCCAAAATAAACTAAATACAGCAAAAGATTTGAGTGCACAACGTTTGGTTTAGGTTTGACAGCCATAATCACCTTTTTATTGCTTTAAATGCATTTTTAGCGCATGATTGTACATTTGAGCTGAATGTGTCAAAATCTTAAACATTAACATGTGCCCAAGCAATTTCATGCTAGAATCATCATCCGGATGCCAAAATAAACTAAATACAGCAAAAGATTTGAGTGCACAACCTTTGGTTTAGATTTGACAGCCATAATCAGCAATTGTGTACATTTGAGCTGAATGTGTCAAAATCTTAAAAATTAACAGGTGCCCAAGCAATTTCATGCTAGAATCATCATCCGGATGCCAAAATAAACTAAATACAGCAAAAGATTTGAGTGCACAACGTTTGGTTTAGATTTGACAGCCATAATCAGCAATTGTGTACATTTGAGCTGAATGTGTCAAAATCTTAAAAATTAACAGGTGCCCAAGCAATTTCATGCTAGAATCATCATCCGGATGCCAAAATAAACTAAATACAGCAAAAGATTTGAGTGCACAACGTTTGGTTTAGATTTGACAGCCATAATCAGCAATTGTGTACATTTGAGCTGAATGTGTCAAAATCTTAAAAATTAACAGGTGCCCAAGCAATTTCATGCTAGAATCATCATCCGGATGCCAAAATAAACTAAATATAGCAAAAGATTTGAGTGCACAACGTTTGGTTTAGGTTTGAGAGCCATAATCACCTTTTTATTGCTTTAAATGCGTTTGTAGCGCATGATTGTACATTTGAGCTGAATGTGTCAAAATCTTAAAAATTAACAGGTGCCCAAGCAATTTCATGCTAGAATCATCATCCGGATGCCAAAATAAACTAAATATAGCAAAAGATTTGAGTGCACAACGTTTGGTTTAGGTTTGACAGCCATAATCACCTTTTTATTGCTTTAAATGCGTTTGTAGCGCATGATTGTACATTTGAGCTGAATGTGTCAAAATCTTAAAAATTAACAGGTGCCCAAGCAATTTCATGCTAGAATCATCATCCGGATGCCAAAATAAACTAAATACAGCAAAAGATTTGAGTGCACAACGTTTGGTTTAGATTTGACAGCCATAATCAGCAATTGTGTACATTTGAGCTGAATGTGTCAAAATCTTAAAAATTAACAGGTGCCCAAGCAATTTCATGCTAGAATCATCATCCGGATGCCAAAATAAACTAAATACAGCAAAAGATTTGAGTGCACAACGTTTGGTTTAGGTTTGACAGCCATAATCACCTTTTTATTGCTTTAAATGCGTTTTTAGCGCATGATTGTACATTTGAGCTGAATGTGTCAAAATCTTAAAAATTAACAGGTGCCCAAGCAATTTCATGCTAGAATCATCATCCGGATGCCAAAATAAACTAAATACAGCAAAAGATTTGAGTGCACAACGTTTGGTTTAGATTTGACAGCCATAATCAGCAATTGTGTACATTTGAGCTGAATGTGTCAAAATCTTAAAAATTAACAGGTGCCCAAGCAATTTCATGCTAGAATCATCATCCGGATGCCAAAATAAACTAAATACAGCAAAAGATTTGAGTGCACAACGTTTGGTTTAGATTTGACAGCCATAATCAGCAATTGTGTACATTTGAGCTGAATGTGTCAAAATCTTAAAAATTAACAGGTGCCCAAGCAATTTCATGCTAGAATCATCATCCGGATGCCAAAATAAACTAAATACAGCAAAAGATTTGAGTGCACGTTTGGTTTAGGTTTGACAGCCATAATCACCTTTTTATTGCTTTAAATGCGTTTTTAGCGCATGAATGTACATTTGAGCTGAATGTGTCAAAATCTTACAAATTAACAGGTGCCCAAGCAATTTCATGCTAGAATCATCATCCGGATGCCAAAATAAACTAAATACAGCAAAAGATTTGAGTGCACAACGTTTGGTTTAGATTTGACAGCCATAATCACCTTTTTATTGCTTTAAATGCGTTTTTAGCGCATGATTGTACATTTGAGCTGAATGTGTCAAAATCTTAAAAATTAACAGGTGCCCAAGCAATTTCATGCTAGAATCATCATCCGGATGCCAAAATAAACTAAATATAGCAAAAGATTTGAGTGCACAACGTTTGGTTTAGGTTTGACAGCCATAATCACCTTTTTATTGCTTTAAATGCGTTTGTAGCGCATGATTGTACATTTGAGCTGAATGTGTCAAAATCTTAAAAATTAACAGGTGCCCAAGCAATTTCATGCTAGAATCATCATCCGGATGCCAAAATAAACTAAATACAGCAAAAGATTTGAGTGCACAACGTTTGGTTTAGATTTGACAGCCATAATCAGCAATTGTGTACATTTGAGCTGAATGTGTCAAAATCTTAAAAATTAACAGGTGCCCAAGCAATTTCATGCTAGAATCATCATCCGGATGCCAAAATAAACTAAATACAGCAAAAGATTTGAGTGCACAACGTTTGGTTTAGGTTTGACAGCCATAATCACCTTTTTATTGCTTTAAATGCGTTTTTAGCGCATGATTGTACATTTGAGCTGAATGTGTCAAAATCTTAAAAATTAACAGGTGCCCAAGCAATTTCATGCTAGAATCATCATCCGGATGCCAAAATAAACTAAATACAGCAAAAGATTTGAGTGCACAACGTTTGGTTTAGATTTGACAGCCATAATCAGCAATTGTGTACATTTGAGCTGAATGTGTCAAAATCTTAAAAATTAACAGGTGCCCAAGCAATTTCATGCTAGAATCATCATCCGGATGCCAAAATAAAATAAATACAGCAAAAGATTTGAGTGCACAACGTTTGGTTTAGGTTTGACAGCCATAATCACCTTTTTATTGCTTTAAATGCGTTTTTAGCGCATGATTGTACATTTGAGCTGAATGTGTCAAAATCTTAAAAATTAACAGGTGCCCAAGCAATTTCATGCTAGAATCATCATCCGGATGCCAAAATAAACTAAATATAGCAAAAGATTTGAGTGCACAACGTTTGATTTAGGTTTGACAGCCATAATCACCTTTTTATTGCTTTAAATGCGTTTGTAGCGCATGATTGTACATTTGAGCTGAATGTGTCAAAATCTTAAAAATTAACAGGTGCCCAAGCAATTTCATGCTAGAATCATCATCCGGATGCCAAAATAAACTAAATACAGCAAAAGATTTGAGTGCACAACGTTTGGTTTAGATTTGACAGCCATAATCAGCAATTGTGTACATTTGAGCTGAATGTGTCAAAATCTTAAAAATTAACAGGTGCCCAAGCAATTTCATGCTAGAATCATCATCCGGATGCCAAAATCAACTAAATACAGCAAAAGATTTGAGTGCACAACGTTTGGTTTAGGTTTGACAGCCATAATCACCTTTTTATTGCTTTAAATGCGTTTTTAGCGCATGATTGTACATTTGAGCTGAATGTGTCAAAATCTTAAAAATTAACTGGTGCCCAAGCAATTTCATGCTAGAATCATCATCCGGATGCCAAAATAAACTAAATACAGCAAAAGATTTGAGTGCACAACGTTTGGTTTAGATTTGACAGCCATAATCAGCTATTGTGTACATTTGAGCTGAATGTGTCAAAATCTTAAAAATTAACAGGTGCCCAAGCAATTTCATGCTAGAATCATCATCCGGATGCCAAAATAAACTAAATACAGCAAAAGATTTGAGTGCACAACGTTTGGTTTAGGTTTGACAGCCATAATCACCTTTTTATTGCTTTAAATGCGTTTTTAGCGCATGATTGTACATTTGAGCTGAATGTGTCAAAATCTTAAAAATTAACAGGTGCCCAAGCAATTTCATGCTAGAATCATCATCCGGATGCCAAAATAAACTAAATACAGCAAAAGATTTGAGTGCACAACGTTTGGTTTAGATTTGACAGCCATAATCAGCAATTGTGTACATTTGAGCTGAATGTGTCAAAATCTTAAAAATTAACAGGTGCCCAAGCAATTTCATGCTAGAATCATCATCCGGATGCCAAAATAAACTAAATACAGCAAAAGATTTGAGTGCACAACGTTTGGTTTAGATTTGACAGCCATAATCAGCAATTGTGTACATTTGAGCTGAATGTGTCAAAATCTTAAAAATTAACAGGTGCCCAAGCAATTTCATGCTAGAATCATCATCCGGATGCCAAAATAAACTAAATACAGCAAAAGATTTGAGTGCACAACGTTTGGTTTAGGTTTGATAGCCATAATCACCTTTTTATTGCTTTAAATGCGTTTTTAGCGCATGATTGTACATTTGAGCTGAATGTGTCAAAATCTTAAAAATTAACAGGTGCCCAAGCAATTTCATGCTAGAATCATCATCCGGATGCCAAAATAAACTAAATACAGCAAAAGATTTGAGTGCACAACGTTTGGTTTAGATTTGACAGCCATAATCAGCAATTGTGTACATTTGAGCTGAATGTGTCAAAATCTTAAAAATTAACAGGTGCCCAAGCAATTTCATGCTAGAATCATCATCCGGATGCCAAAATAAACTAAATATAGCAAAAGATTTGAGTGCACAACGTTTGGTTTAGGTTTGACAGCCATAATCACCTTTTTATTGCTTTAAATGCGTTTGTAGCGCATGATTGTACATTTGAGCTGAATGTGTCAAAATCTTAAAAATTAACAGGTGCCCAAGCAATTTCATGCTAGAATCATCATCCGGATGCCAAAATAAACTAAATATAGCAAAAGATTTGAGTGCACAACGTTTGATTTAGGTTTGACAGCCATAATCACCTTTTTTTTTTTTTTTTGAAATTATCTTTTTATTGAGAGATTACAAAGATATACAATAACAACACAGAAATAATAATAAAATAACACAATTAACAAAAAGAAACGGGGAGCACAATAAACCTATTCCACCTACCAAGCGTTCAAGGAAGAAAAGATAGGAATAAAGATCGAAGATCCTCACAACCTAATATTGCGTCAGTTGAAATCCGACCTTGTTGGTTTCACATACTCAGTCCATTTGGACCACATCCGGTAAAATTTGTCTAAGTCAACCCTGAGGCAATATGACAGTTTTTCCATGACATATATATCACGCACAATGTTTATCCATTCTTCCACTGTTGGTGGAACCACCTTCAACCATTTTCTTGTAATAGATTTCTTACTGGCCGCTATGAGTATATTAAACAGTTTCCTGTCACTCGTAGACCAGCTGTCTTTTTTCAAGTCGCATAAGTACATACATTCTTGCCTAAAGGGAATTGTCTCACCAAATACATTCTCAATGTGTGCATGTACTTCTCTCCAGTAGGGTTCAATAACCTGGCAGGACCAAAAAATATGAGAGTGGTTTGCTCCATTTGTCCCACAGTCTCTCCAACAGGCATCTCCAGTGCCCCGGTATCTTTTTTGGATTGGTGTAATAAAAGCTCTCATAACATTCTTCCAGCAGAATTCCCGCCAGATATTCGACCCAGTTGTATTCCATTGCCAGTGACAGATCCTCTCCCATGATCTACTATCAATAACAACATTCCCTTCCTTTTCCCATTTCCGCTTTATGTAATCTGTGTTTTCCACCTTTGATGATCTTATGCCCTTATACAATTTAGAAACAGTCTTCTTACAAGTAGTAGATTCCAGTAATTGTATAACCTCCTGTAACAGTCCTGGTTTTTGTAGTTTCATCTTGTCTTTTAAGGTTTGATTGAAATAGTGCCTGACCTGTAAATATCTATAAAAGTCATCTTTTTCTAACCCATGTTTATCTCTCAGATTTTCAAAACTTTGGAGTTCTCCCTTATGGACAAGTGAATGATATGTGGTCAGGCCTTTGGAAATCCATGTTTTAAATCTACCATCATTCTTATTT